>NC_092278.1:23190542-23243042 GCF_036320965.1 Panulirus ornatus
GTAACACCCCAGGTGTACAGTGGCAGGGTACAGCCATGGTGACCCTTGTAACACCCCAGGTGTACAGCCATGGTGACCCTTGTAACACCCCAGGTGTACAGTGGCGGGGTGACCCTTGTAACACCCCAAGTGTACAGCCAGGGTGACTCTTGTAACACCCCAGGTGTACAGCCAGGGTGACCCTTGTAACACCCCAGGTGTACAGCCAGGGTGACCCTTGTAACACCCCACGTGTACAGCCAGGGTGACCCTTGTAACACCCCAGGTGTACAGCCAGGGTGACCCTTGTAACACCCCAGGTGTACAGCCAGGGTGGCCCTTGTAACACCCCAGGTGTACAGCCAGGGTGACCCTTGTAACACCCCAGGTGTACAGCCAGGGTGACCCTTGTAACACCCCAGGTGTACAGCCAGGGTGACCCTTGTAACACCCCAGGTGTACAGTGGCAGGGTACAGCCAGGGTGACCCTTGTAACACCCCAGGTGTACAGCCAGGGTGGCCCTTGGGGTTATACTCATAATTCACCCTTCAATATGTACTCAAAAGAACTTTGTGAGTCACCAATTACATTACAGGTTCATAATTATCATATAGTTTTGGTCTAAATTATCGTCTGAATTACGCTAGATGAAGAAAAAAAAAATGCGAACTATTTCGTAAATTTTCTTTCAATTTATAAAATTGTGTGAGTAATGAGGACGTTTTCCACGTCTGCTCTTATATATACAGTCGTTAACACTTGACATATATATACGTCTGCTAACATTATGGCTAACACGAATGTGTCACACACACACACACACACACACACACACTGGGACGATCACATGACGTCCCAACACCATGTAATGGGCCAGACATAATCCAGCTAAAAATGATACTAAAAATCTAGAATTTTAATCAGCAACGCAAAAGGAAGTTTTCATATTTTGAGAATTTTATAAACCATCTATGAAAAAAAAAAGGCAATGCACAACCAAAGTAATTACATATACATATAAAAAATTATTTATCGTTACCAGAAGAATAACAATAATTTGCCGAGAATGCATCTATGCTGATACAAGTATAATAATAATAATCAAGATAACCATAACGTATTCTTCTTTAAAGATAACTTTAATATTGTAGATGATAAAGTGAGCCAACACGATGACCATACACGAAAAAAAAATATCAAAAACCGTTTAACACATATATAGAAGTGACACCAAGCATATTTATATCATTTAGAAACCTTCCAATAACATATCAATGATGAAAGAAAACGTCAACAGAATTGTACACAACAGATATTATCTTATGGGTGTTCCCAGCACAGGAGAGGCACGGCACAACACGAGCTGGGGAAACAAAGTGGGGAAATCTCATGTTAAACCCCAGCCCGAACAGCCATGGCTCTGTATGATAAAGAAAATGGAAATACAGGTCAGACTTACTTATCTTCTTCACTTTTTACTCTTTAAGCTTTCCTTCTGCCTACCTTTTCCCCTCGTCCAATCCTTTTTCTCCCCTCCTTACTCAATATTTTTCCTTTCCATTCCCTATCGTTTTCCCTTCCTTACCTTATCATTTTTACCCACTGTGGCCTAAGACAAGGGGAAAAAATACACAACCTGACCATACGCTTCTCTTTGGGACGAGATGGTACATACTGGCCCAGAGGTCAAGTTGCAAGGTGAATAGGACGAAGGATAGAGGTCAGACCAGGTCATTTCGGGGGTCACCGGGTCCTGGGTCAAATTCCAAGGTTAGGACGAAGGATACAAGTCAGACGAGGTCATTTCGAAGGGCACGGGGTCCCGGGTCAAGTTCCAAGGTGAAGAGGATGAAGGATAGAGGTCAGACGAGGTCATCACGGAGGTCACGGACCTAAGGGAAGTAGAAGTAATGGATAGAGTGTAAAGCGAAATACCTCCTGTATGGAAGGAGCAGATGGTGGGCGATGGTGGAACCTGAGCTGCTACCATTGTGAGGAATAAAGATGAGTTACTTTTGGCAGGAAGAAGAGGCAGGAAAAATGAGGCAGAGAAGAGACTGTAGTGGAGTGTGAGAGGCAGTGAGGGGTCAGTACGGAGGGGCAGTGTTGGTGGGAAGAGGTACTCAAGTGTGTACCACAGTCGCACACTCACCGATGGATGAACTCAAGAGTGGCACCCAAGACGAGGCCCTGACCTCGAGTGTTGGAGGGCCGAGTGGAGTGTTGGAGAGGCTGAGGTGTTGGAGGGCCGAGTGGAGGGTTGGAGGGCCAAGTGGAGAGCTGGAGAGAGTGGAGTGTTGGAGAAGGGAGTGGCATGCTGGGGGAGGGCATGAAGTGCTGGAAGACAGAAAAATCAACCAGTTCAGGAGTACTGTAATATTCCTGGTTCCAGTCACCAAAGAAGTGGAGGGCGTGGTGGTAGGCTTCATATAACCAGACATCAGGGACCCTGCCACAGCTTCACATAACCCCACATCATCAAGGACCCTACCACAGCTTCACATAACCCCACATCATCAGGGACCCTACCACAGCTTCACATAACCCCACATCATCAGGAACCCTGCCACAGCTTCACATAACCCCACATCATCAGGAACCCTGCCACAGCTTCACATAACCCCACATCATCAGGAACCCAACCACAGCTTCACATAACCCCACATCATCAGGGACCCTACCACAGCTTCACATAACCCCACATCATCAAGGACCCTACCACAGCTTCACATAACCCCACATCATCAGGGACCCTACCACAGCTTCACATAACCCCACATCATCAGGAACCCAACCACAGCTTCACATAACCCCACATCATCAGGGACCCTACCACAGCTTCACATAACCCCACATCATCAAGGACCCTACCACAGCTTCACATAACCCCACATCATCAAGGACCCTACCACAGCTTCACATAACCCCACATCATCAAGGACCCTACCACAGCTTCACATAACCCCACACTGCACAGCAGGAAGCAAGCCTCTCCCAGGAACCCATCGGACAAAGGTACGAAGATAACATCAGCAATGACCATTGTCCTTAGATGTAGAAGTGAGAATGGTTGACCAGGATGGGATGGTTCTGCCCCTCTCACCTCCACTATCACCATCATCATCATCCCGTTCAAGCGCTGAGCACACACCAATCCTTGACGCAAAGTGTCCACACATTTGGCACAGCTTCCAACCAGTGTGAGCAGTGTGTGTGTGTGTGTGTGTGTGCGTGTGTGTGACAGCACCAAACATGCATGACGGCCGCACCTGGTGAAGTGAGAACATGCTTGTAACTAATTATCAGAAGAAAGACTAATTTTCCTACATGATCCATGCGCCTTCGGGTGCCTCCATACCAAAACCTCTGCTCTTCCCCCTACTGAACTGTGCGCGCGACTCTACCGTCTATCATTTCCATACGTAACACACACAACAAACCACACGTTCTGCACCAGCCTCTGTAGACCCATACGAGAATGTGTGGTGAAATCTCATCAGCAGAAGAGTGTGATGAAATTCAGATCACATGCAATTGGTTTCAGTGCACGAAAGATAACAGTATTTCCTTACGAAGAAAAGTTGACTTGTATCAACCTGGACAGAGTGAGGGAGGGGAACAAACTGCCTTTCAAACCCCACCTGGACAATGTGAATGACCTCCCCGGTAATTATGTCACAAGGCTTGACCTTCGGGGAGTAGCAGTTACCACACCGAAGATGGTGGTCGGCTGGATTCTGCGAACCATCGAGGCGAGAGATAAAATCGATGATGACACCCTTCCAGGCACTTATACCCTCCAGACCAGAATATTGCCGGGGAAAATTGCCCGCCTGGAAAATATCTGCAAAGATCATTCATTCACACAGCCGGACTGACTCAGGTCGCAACTTGGAATGGCTTGAGGACGACGACACACCACCGAGGCTCCGCCATTGCCTCGCGACGCCACACACACACACACACACACACACACACACGTGGAAAAGATGTCCACCATGAAAATCCTGGAAGATCATGTGGTTTCCAGTCCACACTGGAATATCGCTCCCTGGTGGCCCTACGGAACACGAGGCTTTTACAACAACACCATTACAGCTGGAAGGTATCATAAATAAGGCAAAGGAAAACGAACTGTCAACGCACACGTCCTAAGGGTTGTAAGGTCCTAGCTAGTGTTGCAGTGTTGTAAGGTCCTAGCTAGTGTTGCAGTGTTGTAAGGTCCTAGCAAGTGTTGCAGTGTTGTAAGGCCCCAGCTAGTGTTGCAGTGTTGTGAGGTCCCAGCTAGAGTGTTGCAGTGTTGTAAGGCCCCAGCTAGAGTGCTGCAGTGTTGTAAGATCCCAACAAGTGCTGCAGCGTCGTAAGGCCACAGCTAGAGTGTTGCAATGTCGTAGGGCCCCAGCTAGAGTGCTGCAGTGTCGTAGGGCCCCAGCTAGAGTGCTGCAGTATTGTAAGGTCCTAGCTAGAGTGTTGTTATGTTGTAAGTTCCTAGCTAGAGTTGCAGTGTTGTAAGGCCCCAGCTAGAGTGTTGCAGTGTTGTAAGGTCCCAACAAGTGCTGCAGTGTCGTAGGGCCCCAGCTAGAGTGTTGCAGTGTTGTAAGGTCCAAGCTAGAGTGTTGTTGTGTTGTAAGTTCCTAGCTAGAGTTGCAGTGTTGCAGGGTCCCAGCTAGAGTGTTGCAAAGTCCCAGCTAGAGTGCTGTGGTGTTGCAAGTTTTGACCCTAAGCGATACGTTTCGTCCAGTGGAGGAACTCAAGGAGCAGCTAGGTCGTGGAGGGCAGAGAGGCCTGCCGGACGGGGAGGAAGCAGCTGAAGAAGGGAGGGAAGTGCAGCAACAGCAGCAGCTAGAGGGAGATGGAGGTGGGGTGCAGCTGGAGGGAGGGAGGGAGGGAGGTGGTCGGGAGCAGCTGGAGGAGGAGAGGGAGTGTAGCAGCGGCAGTTGGAGGGGAGGGAAGTGCAAGAGCTGGATGGAGGGAGGTAGGTGCAGCAGCAGGAGCTGGAGGGAGGGAGGTACAGCTGGAGGAATGGAGGGAGGGAGGTGCAGCTGGAGGGAGGGATGGAGGGAGGGCAGTAGTATTGATCAGGTGGGTGGCAGGCAGTGCGGTGTGTGGCAGCACGCGGGCCCTCACCTCCCGCGCACCACACACACACACACACACACACACACACACACACACACACACACACATGAGCTTCAGCCTGATACTACTGATACTACTACTACTACTGATACTGCCTGATACTCTACTGATACTCTACTGATACTACTGTGCTCCTGCTGCTGCTGCTGCTGACACTATTTCTGCTGAGGAAATCTCACATGGTGATGAAGAGACCCGCTGCCATGATGGAGAAGAGACCCGCTGGGTTGATGGAGACGAGACCCGCTGGGTTGATGGAGAAGAGACCCGCTGCCATGATGGAGATGAGACCCGCTGGGTTGATGGAGAAGAGACCCGCTGGGTTGATGGAGAAGAGACCCGCTGGGTTGATGGAGAAGAGATCCGCTGGGTTGATGGAGAGGAGACCCGCTGGGTTGATGGAGAAGAAACCCGCTGGGTTGACGGAGAAGAGACCCGCTGCCATGATGGAGAAGAGACCCGCTGCCATGATGGAGAAAAAACTGACCAGGATGACTGGGAGAATCGTGTACAATGAGGGAGAAAATGTCACCCACATCGACACCATCACCAACAATATCTACACCATCAACCACCTGAATCACCAACACACGCCACCACCAACAACAGAACCCCATAAAACAAGACTAACCACCATCACCAACAATAACAACAACTACTACTACAACTACTTTACTACAACTACTACCACTACTACAACACTACTACTTCTACAACAACAACTACTACAACTACTTTACTACAACTACTACCACTACTACAACACTACTACTTCTACAACAACTACTACTACAACTACTTTACTACAACTACTACCACTACTACAACGAAAACAACTACCACTACTACTTCTACAACAACAACAACTACTACTACTACTACTATAACTACTACTATAACTACTTCTATAACTACACTATTACTACTACTACTACTACTATTACCAAGACTACTATAACTACTACTATAACTACTACACTACTACTACTACTACTACTACTACTATTACTACTACTACTATTACCAAGACTACTATAACTACAACACTACTACTACTACTACTATTACCAAGACTACTATAACTACTACTATAACTACTACACTACTACTACTACTACTACTACTACTACTATTACCAAGACTACTATAACTACAACACTACTACTACTACTACTATTACCAAGACTACTATAACTACTACTATAACTACTTCACTACTACTACTACTACTATTACCAAGACTACTATAACTACTACTATAATTACTTCTATACTACTACTACTACTACTACTACTACTACTACCAAGACTACTATAACTACTACTATAACTACAACACTACTACTACTACTACTACTACTACTACTACTATTACCAAGACTACTATAACTACTACTATAACTACAACAATACTACTACTACTACTATTACCAAGACTACTATAACTACTACTATAACTACTACTACAACAACTACTACAAGCCCGGAAAACAAAACGTGGGTCCGTACGTTGCACTTGCCTGACCCCTGCGCTCCCTCCCTCCCGTCCGTCCCAGACGACCAACCCCCATGACCCTGACCTTTGACCTCTGGACAGAGTAGCAACTTGAGCGGGACAAGGTCAGCCCGTGTGCCGTGTGTGTAGCCTTTATGGGGTTATTTGCCGTCCAGGCGTGGCACACACACACACACACACACACACACACACACACACACACACATACACTGGCAAACTAACGTAAAGACAAAGAAACCACAACCACCACAATAACCACCACAACCACCACAATAACCACCACAACCACCACTAGACATCCACTTGATAGCGAACGTTATGTAAACCCCAATTCTGGCCACTTGGCCTCAGTCAAGGGGGTGTGTGTGGCGTCTCCTGCTTGCCGGGGGGGTAAGAGAACCTCTTGACGTGGGGGCTAGAGACCTGAGCTCTCACCAGGTACAACAACAACAACAACAACAACAACAACCGAGCACATGACCACTGGACACTGGCCAGGGGAAATCTTCATTACTGCAAACACTTTATAGGCTTTAACACAGGAGGTGTAACAATACACGCTTTAACAAAGAGGCTACAACAGAGGTTCTAACACAGGAGGTGTAACAATACACGCTTTAACAAAGAGGCTACAACAGAGGTTCTAACACAGGAGGTGTAACAATACACGCTTTAACAAAGAGGCTACAACAGAGGTTCTAACACAGGAGGTGTAACAATACACGCTTTAACAAAGAGGCTACAACAGAGGTTCTAACACAGGAGGTGTAACAATACACGCTTTAACAAAGAGGCTATAACAGAGGTTCTAACACAGGAGGTGTAATGAGAGTCTTCAACACAGGTGGATGTAACAGATACTTTAATACAAGAGCTGTTAACCGAGGCTTCAGCAAAAGGGGAGGTTTAACAAAGGCTTTAACTAGGGGGAGGGGGGTGTAACTGAGGTTTTAACACAGGAGGGTTTCAACAAACCCTTTAAACAGTGGGACGTAATGAGAGACTTCAACACTAGAGGTGTTCCCACTGTCAGCCCAGTGACGTGTGCTCCGTCCTGCAGTGTGTGTGTGTGTGTGTGTGTACATACACCACCTTATCTATAACCCAACTCACATCTTCCCATCAGAGCAAAATATCAAATGCCCACGTTATTAAACGCCTATTGGTCTAACTCACTCTACATGACTTATGTCACATACACCGCCGTGCAACACTACCCAACACGCGGTACAAGTGTTCAAATACCTCCTCCCTCCCCACACACACACACACACCCGTAAACGAACTTGTAAGATTACCATCACGTACCGTCTGTAAGGGTCTGGCGTACCACTGACTGTGAACCACGACCCTGTGGGTACGGTACGCGTCCCGCCGGGTGTGAACCACTGCAGACCTACAACCGATCGACTGAGCAGTGCCACACAAACAAGCAAACAAACAAAACAACACCAACGACAAAGCCGTACACACGTGCTAATATACCACAGAGGCAGCCACACACACACACACACACAGAGCCACCCATGCGTAGGGGTAAGGGCCTCCACCATCAAGTCATCAGCCTGGGGGAGCGTGGGCGGGTGAGGGAGGAGAGGTGTGTGTTACCAGCATCACCCTGGTGTATACACAACCTCCCCCTCCTCCTCCGGCGCGGTACACCTGCCATGCACCGATGGGTCACCGTCACACGCCTGACACACGGTACCTTCAACCTTCTGGACTCTTCCCTTCTTCTTGAAGGAATATAAGAGTTTAGTTCTATACACAGGAGACTACGGGGGTTACATCTACGATGATGAAAGACTGCTTAAGGGTCAGGTCAACACGGGTAAAGTATGGGAGACTCAACCTAAGTGATACTTCATATGAAGTTTCGACTTCATGAGACAGTAGGGGTTAATATGACATAGGCAATGGATGGGAGTCTCAACCTTAAAAAATACCCACAAGAATCTATTCCTCCACGAGATAACTATAAGACTCATAATCCTACTAGCAAGATATGAGAGTATGAACCATAGTGATGGTCGGAAGTTCAGTGTAACTTCACGAAGGATTAATGTGGGTTCTCGAAACAGTTCAGACAGTGATAAACTACGGATGGTTTCTGGTTTCTAAAGGGGACACTTCGAATGGTATTATATATATACACACACACTTGGGTTTCTAACGTTTCACGTACCTCGGTGGGTTCTCTACTGAATGGTTTCTAAAGGACGAGTCTTACGACCATGAAACCAGACGATTCAGTCGATATCGTGTTTTCGACGTCCCCGTGTTCTACGGGTCCAAGTTCTCTCTCTCTCTCTCTCTCTCTCTCTCTCTCTCTCTCTCTCTCTCTCTCTCTCTCTCTCTCTCTCTCGATCAGCTCGCCTGCGACAAGCAGACCAAACCCGTCCAGCGTTACGTGGCCACATGCCACGTCTTCCCACTCCAACGCCTACATAAAGCCCCACAAATCCTATGGGTTGCCGGAAGCGCTCCGTGTAGGTGCTTATCCACTCCACGCTCCGTTTTCTTAACTTTAGATATAGCCACCCATGCCACCGCTCTGTTTTCTGATACATCGGGAAGTTTTCAACCACTCCACCTTTCCGTTTTCTGATGGGACGTAGGTCCTCCATCAAGCCACCCCTCCGTTTTCTGAAACAACTTGAGTAGGCACTCACACACCATCGCTCCGTTTTCAGACAGAAAATTTGCGTCGCTCGAAGCCATACTCCAATCCCAGTTACATCACCCTCAGACCTTGGCCTCTGACCCCGTGGCCTTGACCTGTAACCCCAGTGAACGCGACTTCTCATCCCTGTGTGACCTCGGGTCGTCCGCCGCTGTGACCAGCGTGGCCTCTGACCCCATCAAGCTTGGCCTGCCGCAGGTCGGTCGACCCGCAAGCGTTCTACCCGCAGCGGACCGCATCGGGGGAACACAAGAGATATGTAAACATACTAGGAAGATACACAACCAGAGGTGCACGTCTCAAAACACAACCCAACTCCGTAATTAAAACTGTCGTACGTCATAGAAAAAAAAATAATCGTGTAAAATGAATTCTAAATTCGCGTCTGACGTGAAAATAAACGTACTGGGAAAACTGCCATTCCTCCTTATCTCGCTACTAAAAACGGCAAAATATTGACGTTTCAATCATCGTGTCCAACTCGAAAACACTGCCGGTTCATTAATTATATTATGATAATGATTTTAAAACTACCAGGAAAAAATGAGCGGTCCATATTCAATAATCATTATTTGAGAGAGAGAGAGAGAGAGAGAGAGAGAGAGAGAGAGAGAGAGAGAGAGAGAGAGAGAGAGAGAGAGAAATATCCATCCACAAGTACCTAGGGCTACTGTTCTGAGACTAGCGCGTACCGCTCACCGCACACCTTGATGACTAATACTGTGTGTTTGCTGCAGGTGGAAGGAACCACAAAAGCTGTTAAAAGTAGTTCATCAATCAGGGCGGTTTCGTAAGTTGGACAAAAACTCCTGCGAAAATGGCGGTGTAGGAATGCAGAGGCACGATATATATGTGTGTGTGTGTGTGTGTGTGTGTGTGTGTGTGTGTGTGTGTGTGTGTGTAATACACGAAAGTGCACTCGGGACTTACCGTGTTTCATTTTTCCTTCTTGGTTATCATCACTGTGACCGAATTAGGATATATTTACATCCAAACCCCTGGAGTCCCTTCTACCTTTATGAGGCTCCAGTAGCTCTCAGGAAGACGGCCACGTCCACTGGTCGGGAACGAAGGTTATAAAATGTGTTGTGATGTGTGTGTGTGTGTGTGTGTGTGTGTGTGTGTGTGTGTGTGTGTGTGTGTGTAGAGAGAGAGAGTGTAGGACCACCGAGAACTAACTGTAGGTGCATCGTGAGCATGAAGGGCCTTGGGACACGTTGTAGCAGTGAGGGTAGTGTTGTGGCGACGTGGGTGACGACCGGAGCGCTGATATAAAAAGAATGTAAATCCTCAGCATCAGCTGATCACGATTCAAAACACACACACACACACACAAACACACACACCACAAAAACAAGATAAATCCCTCACACGGAGGGAAGGTTGAAAACATCTCCGGGGAACGTCTCATAAAGGTTCACCCATGTTTGAATTCGAGTCTATCACTTTCCTGCACAAGAAGCAGTCAGCCTCCCACTTCCCCTGACATTGGCCTCCTACATTTTATGAGGACATCTTCGTCATGGCTGCTCTACCTTTCCTATGTAACTTAAAAATTGATCAAAATGGTCTGATTTTTACGCACGTCTACTTTACACATAAACTAAAAAGAAATCAATTACACCTTGAAGGTAATGTTAAAAACTAGGAAACTGGGTCATATCCATAAATATACGATTTAGAGAAAATGACATAAAAACAAAATAAAAATACGTTGGGCGACAACACTTGGGATCATATATACAACATGGCAGCGTTTCCACGCAGACTGCTTGACCTAAATCAAAATGAATCAAGATCTTATGATAAATATGTCACCTTACTAATATAATCAGCTAATATCTACATGAAACACTCTACAGGTCTAAACATAACTCAACAAGACAATGAAATTGAAACAGGAGGAACACATGTGACATAAACATTAAAACCGACTGTCATACAGTACGAAAAATGAGAGCTCCGTATATGGCAACAGTGTCCCACAACCAAGAGGCAATCAGTCAACTGGGCCACGAGACCAAGGGCCGATCCTTGATTTTCGACCATTTAATCTTGTCGTTGCCAAACGCTAACGATTAACTTTATATCCAACTATTTCTAAGACTTCCTTTGTGTAAATTCGTCTACGAGTAAATGAACTCCATACCACACACACACCCAGTAATTCACAACTTGCACAACAAATACAGACAAAACAAGCCAACAATTTGCCTCTGTAAGTTGGAAGACACATTGATAAGTTCATCTTTTCTATTTATCTTCCTCATTTCCAAAGCTGACGCGGATAAGAAACTTAACCATTCCATTCCCAACTTTAAGAAAAATACTTTGATAACTGTGCAAACTCCTATTACCAAGCTATTCTTTATTTTTTTCCTTTTGTTTTAAGAAGTCTAAACACGAGTCTATCTGTGGCTAATGATATTCTACAACCAAGTTATCCATTTTCTATTTCCAGCTCTTCAAATGCAATTTTCATGCCGCATTTTCTTTGCCTATTCATGAGTCTGTTCTTTTTCAAGACAATGAAAAATATAAGAACACTCACTCTGTCCATCTAGGGCGTGCAGGATGTCTGCCATCTTCTATGAAAATTAATTTCACTACGTTGGCCCTCCTCGCTCCGTTTTCTACACCAAAGACCTACGCGAGGGCCGCGGCTTTTTAACTCGCCATCACACACACACACACACACGGGCCAAACCTGCCCAGAGTACGGAGCTGTCACTGACAAGGGCCCGTGCCAGGGTTGGACCCAGCGAACCTTTAACACAGGACCTGCGCAAGGTTTGGGGACGACGATGGACGAGCGGAACGCGGAACGGACGGGCGGAGACGTGGGGACGGAACGAAACGTGACGCGCTCAAACCGGATGAAAAATAGTAAATACATAGACTGCTACGAAATAGCTCAAAATAAATGGTCATAATTAGTTAACCCTAGATATTATGATCCGCGGACCTACAACCCTAGGTAGCACGACCACGCCCACATTCATGATCACGAAAACAAACTACATACACAGACACACAACCATACATACTCATGAATACACATACATGCAGATATAGATAAAATAAAACTACATACACAGACGCACAACCATACATACTCATGAATACACATACATGCAGATATAGATAAAACAGACAATATACCTGGCTTGGATTGGTGTGTGTGTGTGTGTGTGTGTAAACACATACAGTAAAAACAGGGTACATATATACTAGATTAAGAGACGGGGGGCAACACGAGTGTAAAACTCATCCCGGAACACATCAAACATTAACGTCACACACACACACACACACACACACACACACACACACACTGATAATATTCGCACCATCAACGCTTCTCTTAATCCACTTCCAGCTGCCATAAATCTCTTGGCTTTGATCTGATTCACAGACAATTAATCGTAGCGATTACGGCCACACCTCGACCAATCACAATAACGACCTCCACTTAACCAATGATCACACATTATGCACATGGTTAGGCCAGGATAGGCCACGAGTGCTGACAACGGTGCGAACAACCAATATCTAACAACCAAAATGTTTTGAGAACTACCCCTCTTCCGTGCTAACAACCAAAACTTTCGAGGATCAACAACCGATATTTCTGAGCTATCAACAACCACAGTTTCCACGTAATGACAATTGAAATCTCTGGGTTATAACAACCAGGATTTCTGACGTCTGATGGCTAGAATTTATATGGCTCAACAACCACAATTTTTATAACTTAACGACCAAGATTTTCACCTGCCAGCATTCATACAACACTTCAACCACAACTCCTACTTCATAACAACCAAAATAATGACGATATAACTCGATTCTTTCGTCATAATGATCATGTTTACCTTCAAAACAACAACCAATGCTACTCCCAATCTACCATCTACCCATCATGTAAACAGAATCTACCTGCGAAACATACAGACTCCGTTTCTCATTAGTCATGGGGAGGGGGGGGGGTCCACCACACCACCAGTGTGAATAGGAGGCCACCATGACCGATGGGAGATACAGTACGTACCATGAGAGAGAGAGAGAGAGAGAGAGAGAGAGAGAGAGAGAGAGAGAGAGAGAGAGAGAGAGAGAGAGAGGAACACAAGACGTACACATGAACAGTTCAAGACATTTCTCCACTGGTTTCATCGCACGTGAGTCGCCCTAACGCCTTACCTCATGTTGAGCGTCGTGCTCCCGCGCCACCTCGCGAGCCTCCGTGGTGCAGTGGTCAGACCAACGACCCCCCATGAATCTCACGGACCGAGGAGGTTCGAGACCCCGGACCGGGAAGCTGAAGGCCATCCTATCTGTTCATCTACCCACCTGGTCGATACCTGGGTAGCTGGGCTAAACTGGGATGATACATACACACACAAAAGCTACACCCTTCCCCCACTCTCCCACACACACACACACACACACACACACACACACACACACACACACACACGGTATCTATTTACGGCCACTGTAGCCTGCTATTCTCAAAGACTTGTTAGGTAGATTTTTTCTTAAGTACCTGAGCTGCAGGTTGACTTATTTCCCACGCTCTTCCGTCCTCTGGCACTTTCTATTTCTGAGGTCACTTGGGATGTGAGGCTCTGGTCCCGCTCAGCTTTCTATTTCTAAGGCACTCAAACCTGACCTGACCTGACCTGTGGGACCTGCCCCCATGCTATACAGGCTGTCGACCTACCTGACCCCATGTTACAATAGCGTTAACTTCATGTGACCTAACGTGACCTGGCCTCAAACCTTCCTGACCCACACGATAGCCACCCCATACTGGCACTTTACACAACATGTTGTACTCACAAATGAAGCGTTGTGCATCCACGCAAGGATTCCAACCCTGTCCTCACCTGTAACGAGAACAAAACGAAATATAGAAAAACTAAGAAACGTTTGAAGACGAAGAGAAGATAAACTCGGGTAAGTAACAGTTACAACAGTGTTATAATATTACAGCTATTTGGTAACAAGGAAGTTGGAAGGAAACACAATTATCATCACGTGAGCTTTACTTGGCATTTGTGTACACTGTGTGTGTGTGTGTGTGTGTGTGTGTGTGTGTGTGTGTGTGTGTGTGTGTATTTAGATTCCCAGGATGTACAGAAGATCGGAAAGCAAAAAAGGTATATCTTTTTATGCGATTCCTACTGCAGTATTATCAAGGGGAACGCCACACTGTGGAAAAAATAGTGTCGATATATATATATATATATATATATATATATATATATATATATATATATATATATATATATATATATATATATATATATATTACAGGAAGTCACAGTGATGCGCGAGATCTAGTATTTGCCGATAACCACGCATTTTTCCTCGCGGCTCTCATATATATACATATATATATATATATATATATATATATATATATATATATATATATGTAGAACAATAGGAGGTCAGCGAGAGTGATAGCAAGCCAGACGTGGAGGCCCAAACCCGTTACGTAAGTGGTGTCCACGACGCCATCGATCTCCTCCTGAGAGGGAGAGAGAAAAGAAAGGGAGTGGGGAGAGGTGGGGAGAGGAGGAGGGGAGGGGAGGAGAGGTGGGGGGAGGAGGGGAGAGGAGGAGGGGAGGAGAGGTGGGGAGAGGTGGGGAGAGGAGGGGAGAGGTGGGGAGAGGAGGAGGGGAGGGGAGGAGAGGTGGGGAGAGGAGGAGGGGAGGAGAGGTGGGGAGAGGTGGGGAGAGGAGGGGAGAGGTGGGGAAAGGAGAGGAGAGGTGGGGAGAGGAGGAGGGAGGGGAGAGGATGGCAGGTGAGGAGGGGAGGGGAGAGGTGGGGAGGGGAGAGGTGGGGAGGGGAGAGGTGGGGAGAGGAGGGAGGGAGGGAGGAGAACCTTGGCCTGCATCACTACCCGCCCCACGGCATATATACGGGTGCGGTACACAGAGGTGAACACACTCGGTATAAAACACTTGGTACGACACCTTACTACCAACGATAAAGTGCCACTCTTTACCAGCTGAACCTGGAGCAAAACATCCATCTTAAACACACACACATACACACACACACACACACACACACAACACACACACACACACACACACATACACACACACACACAACACACACACAAACACAACACACACACAACACACACGCACACAGGTTTACCAATAACAAAGGAAATTAGAGAATATATATATATATATATATATATATATATATATATATATATATATATATATATATATATATATATATATATTTTTTTTTTTTTTTTTTTTTTTTTTTCATACTATTTGCCATTTCCCGCGTTAGCGAGGTAGCGTTAAGAACAGAGAACTGGGCCTTAGAGAGAATATCCTCACCTGACCCCCTTCTCTGTTCCTTCTTTTGGAAAATTAAAAAAAACAAGAAAGGGGAGGATTTCCAGCCACCCGCTCCCTCCCCTTTTAGTCGCCTTCTACGACACGCAGGGAAAACGTGGGAAGTATTCTTTCTCCCCTATCCCCAGGGATATATATATATATATATATATATATATATATATATATATATATATATATATATATATATATATATACTTTTTTTTTTTTATACCTCGTCGCTGTCTTTGCATCGTATTTACTGAGTATGTATCTTTAATTGAGAGCATTATTATATATTTTCCATGATTATTTCAAGTATAGAAGTGTTTCAATATCTCATCTTTCAGTTTTGAAAGAAAAAGTTTTTGGAGCTAAAAAATACCCTGAACTATTACCTTGAATTTTTGGCATTTTTCTCAGAAAAATGGATTTCCTTCAAGACCTCATTATAATTAGTATTTTTCATACTGAATACAAATCTGGTTTTGAAATAACGTTTAGTCATCTTTATGACATTCAATTGAGCTCTTAAATGAAGTAAATTTCAAAATATTTTATGCTCCTTTTCGTCATATTTCCTGGGAATGTGTAAGTAACCGGGAGCATTATGATATATTTTCCATGATTATTTCAAGTATAGAAGTGTTTGAATATTTTATATTTCAATTTTAGAAGAAAAAGTTTTTGGAGCCAAAAAATACCCTGAAGTGTTACCTTGAATTTTTGGCATTTTTCTCAGAAAATGGATTTCCTTCAAAACCTCATTATAATTAGTATTTTTCATACTGAATACAAATCTGGATTTAAAATGATGTTTAGTCATCTTTATGGCATTCAATTGAGCTCTTAATTGAAGTGAATTTCAAAATATTTTATGCTCCTTTTCGTCATATTTCCTGGGGATGTATCAGTAACCAAGAGCATTATTATATATTTTCCATGATTATTTCATGTATAGAAGTGTTTCAATATCTTATCTTTCAATTTTGAAAGAAAAAGTTTTTGGAGCTAAAAAATACCCTGAACTATTACCTTGATTTTTTGGCATTTTTCTCAGAAAATATATATATATATATACATATATATATATATATATATATATATATATATATATATATATATACCACAAGGGTGGAGGTTGGACAAAATGAAATGGGTAGCAAGTTAGGAAGTTTCCAAAGTGCCACCATTCTACACCTTACTAGCTTTTTGTTTTACGGGGGTATAAAGCTTAGGTCCTGGGGGAGAGAGAGAGAGACTTAACCTTCCTGGCTGGGGTGAGTCAAAAGCTCACTTGCTTTGGGGGAAGGACTTAAGGTGACTTGCTGGGGAAGGAGCTTAATATATCTTGCTGGGGGAGGGTCTTAAGCATGCTTGCTGGGGGAGATGCACAACCTTCCTTACTGGGGTACGAGGGAGTATAATGGACTAAGGCTGGGGACAGAAAGGCACACCGGAAGCTGGGGAGGGGCTGGGGAAGACGAAACGTGGGGTGAGGTGTTTGAGGTTGACGGGGAGAAAATAATAAAAAATGGAATCCTGAGCCACAATAGAATGACAAATTATAATCATTCACGTACCAGACTCACGTATGATAACATTCAACTACATAACATAATCGCACCTTACATGATCCAACCACGTAAGATAATCCTACATTAAAACCACAACGCAACCAACCCACCCGTCGTTTACCTCGATCAGTTCGCAACACAAACAACAACAGCAACAGTGCGACTCTTCATTCATTAATTAACAAGGCATCACGAACACAAACACAGCAACAGCTTAACAATGCCCCAACATCAAAACAAATTAACCCCACAATGATCAATACCAGATGCCAGACCTCACTATACTTAACAAAAGCCCTGAACAAAATAGGCAGCTCATAACTTCATTTTATTCTTTATTTTTTTTTTTTTTTTTTTTTTTTTACTTTGTCGCTGTCTCCCGCGTTTGCGAGGTAGCGCAAGGAAACAGACGAAAGAAATGGCCCAACCCCCCCCCCCCCATACACATGTATATACATACGTCCACACACGCAAATATACATACCTACACAGCTTTCCATGGTTTACCCCAGACGCTTCACATGCCTTGATTCAATCCACTGACAGCACGTCAACCCCGGTATACCACATCGCTCCAATCCACTCTATTCCTTACCCTCCTTTCACCCTCCTGCATGTTCAGGCCCCGATCACACAAAATCTTTTTCACTCCATCTTTCCACCTCCAATTTGGTCTCACTCTTCTCCTTGCTCCCTCCACCTCCGACACATATATCCTCTTGGTCAATCTTTCCTCACTCATCCTCTCCATGTGCCCAAACCACTTCAAAACACCCTCTTCTGCTCTCTCAACCACGCTCTTTTTATTTCCACACATCTCTCTTACCCTTACGTTACTCACTCGATCAAACCACCTCACACCACACATTGTCCTCAAACATCTCATTTCCAGCACATCCATCCTCCTGCCCACAACTCTATCCATAGCCCACGCCTCGCAACCATACAACATTGTTGGAACCACTATTCCTTCAAACATACCCATTTTTGCTTTCCGAGATAATGTTCTCGACTTCCACACATTCTTCAAGGCCCCCAGAATTTTCGCCCCCTCCCCCACCCTATGATCCACTTCCGCTTCCATGGTTCCATCCGCTGCCAGATCCACTCCCAGATATCTAAAACACTTCACTTCCTCCAGTTTTTCTCCATTCAAACTCACCTCCCAATTGACTTGACCCTCAACCCTACTGTACCTAATAACCTTGCTCTTATTCACAGTTACTCTTAACTTTCTTCTTCCACACACTTTACCAAACTCAGTCACCAGCTTCTGCAGTTTCTCACATGAATCAGCCACCAGCGCTGTATCATCAGCGAACAACAACTGACTCACTTCCCAAGCTCTCTCATCCCCAACAGACTTCATACTTGCCCCTCTTTCCAAAACTCTTGCATTTACCTCCCTAACAACACCATCCATAAACAAATTAAACAACCATGGAGACATCACACACCCCTGCCGCAAACCTACATTCACTGAGAACCAATCACTTTCCTCTCTTCCTACACGTACACATGCCTTACACCCTCGATAAAAACTTTTCACTGCTTCTAACAACTTGCCTCCCACACCATATATTCTTAATACCTTCCACAGAGCATCTCTATCAACTCTATCATATGCCTTCTCCAGATCCATAAATGCTACATACAAATCCATTTGCTTTTCTAATTATTTCTCACATACATTCTTCAAAGCAAACACCTGATCCACACATCCTCTACCACTTCTGAAACCACACTGCTCTTCCCCAATCTGATGCTCTGTACATGCCTTCACCCTCTCAGTCAATACCCTCCCATATAATTTACCAGGAATACTCAACAAACTTATACCTCTGTAATTTGAGCACTCACTCTTATCCCCTTTGCCTTTGTACAATGGCACTATGCACGCATTCCGCCAATCCTCAGGCACCTCACCATGAGTCATACATACATTGAATAACCTTACCAACCAGTCAACAATACAGTCACCCCCTTTTTTTATAAATTCCACTGCAATACCATCCAAACCTGCTGCCTTGCCGGCTTTCATCTTCCGCAAATCTTTCTCTACCTCTTCTCTGTTTACCAAATCATTTTCCCTGACCCTCTCACTTTGCACACCACCTCGACCAAAACACCCTATATCTGCCACTCTATCATCAAACACATTCAACAAACCTTCAAAATACTCACTCCATCTCCTTCTCACATCACCACTACTTGTTATCACCTCCCCATTTGCGCCCTTCACTGAAGTTCCCATTTGCTCCCTTGTCTTACGCACTTTATTTACCTCCTTCCAGAACATCTTTTTATTCTCCCTAAAATTTAATGATACTCTCTCACCCCAACTCTCATTTGCCCTTTTTTTCACCTCTTGCACCTTTCTCTTGACCTCCTGTCTCTTTCTTTTATACATCTCCCACTCAATTGCATTTTTTTCCTGCAAAAATCGTCCAAATGCCTCTCTCTTCTCTTTCACTAATACTCTTACTTCTTCATCCCACCACTCACTACCCTTTCTAATCAACCCACCTCCCACTCTTCTCATGCCACAAGCATCTTTTGCGCAATCCATCACTGATTCCCTAAATACATCCCATTCCTCCCCCACTCCCCTTGCTTCCATTGTTCTCACCTTTTTCCATTCTGTACTCAGTCTCTCCTGGTACTTCCTCACACAGGTCTCCTTCTCAAGCTCACTTACTCTCACCACCCTCTTCACCCCAACATTCACTCTTCTTTTCTTAAAACCCATACAAATCTTCACCTTAGCCTCCACAAGATAATGATCAGACATCCCTCCAGTTGCACCTCTCAGCACATTAACATCCAAAAGTCTCTCGCACGCCTGTCAATTAACACGTAATCCAATAACGCTCTCTGGCCATCTCTCCTACTTACATAAGTATACTTATGTATATCTCGCTTTTTAAACCAGGTATTCCCAATCATCAGTCCTTTTTCAGCACATAAATCTACAAGCTCTTCACCATTTCCATTTACAACACTTTATATATATATATATATATATATATATATATATATATATATATATATATATATATATATATATATATATATATATATATATATAATCTTACACAGTGTAGAAAAGAATTCCCTTAGAAAAGTTTGTCTCAAAATTATAATTTTATTTAGAACACGGAACGAAGTGATTAATTCGCGTTTTCTTCCAGAGAAGACTGGTGAGGCGACGGCCTGAGGTTGTGTTAGGTTAGGATGAGTCAGTGTTGCCTAGCTGGCTGGGTACACACCCACCTCATTCATCAGTACTGTCAACCATGACAATCCTTATCTATGAGTCTGTCTGATCATTCTCGCCAGACCACGGACGGGCTTATCGCCGTATCTTATCATGAAACTCTGAGATACAATTCAGGGAAAATGAAAAATACCTAATAAAGAAAAAATTTCAGTAAAATCTGAGGAAAAATTGAACTGAACTTAAATTGTGACGGAAAATAATTCATGAACAAAGACAAAAAAACTTAAAAAGCAACAATATATATATATATATATATATATATATATATATATATATATATATATATATATATATATATATATATATATATATAAACTTGACAAGGAGACCGTCTTCGCCAGACATGTCAATAACTCAACTTAATCTACACAATTTAAATCACCGTCTTATATTTATCCCCGATCAGCCAGCCGATTCCACACCCGATATCCAATATCGGAACCATTCAATATATATTGTGCTACCCGGGTGATCGGATACCCGATATCTTTCTTCTCTTTTTCAACCACGGGATGACCGATATCTAATTATCCCAACTACCAGTTACTTGGAGATATCTATCATCTTCTGGCAAGCCCGGGTGTGTAGGTATCATAAATATTCAGCCACCACCACCAGCCATTTTATGGGGTACCTGCCAGCAGCTTCGAGACGGCGCTACACGCAGGAGCAGGGGAAGCATAGACCCCTTTACTATACCTGCCTCGAAAGCCATAACCAATGGAGAAAATAAAAAAAAAAGCCTTGTTCTGTTTTATACAAAAGTTATAAACCTCAAATAACCTCACTCAACGCCAGTGGATCAAGACACAATCCCTTCAGGGTCACAACCCACAACCACCAATGCATAACCACACACACACACACACACACACACACACACACACACACACACACACACACAAAACCACCTGACATCATCACTTCCCACAACCTAAAACCTAACCCAATACATCTTTTCCATCTCTCAGAATCCACCATGATTTTCCTTCACTCTTTCCCTCATTTCCCTTTACATTTTTGGACTCCCTTCCTGGAACTGGACATTCTGGGCCACGCTCGGGTTTCCATGGGCACGCTGCGCCCTGGAACCTTCCAGAGGCGTGGCGCATCACCTGACCTCCACTTCCTGGACTTTCTTACCCTCCAAACTCCACCTCTGGTACACTCCTGGACTCCATGACCAAATATGAGGCTAACTACTGTAAACTACTGGAAACATCAGCAAATGTCGACGACAAAACATGCAAATATATAATCTCTCTCTCTCTCTCTCTCTCTCTCTCTCTCTCTCTCTCTCTCTCTCTCTCTCTCTCTCTCTCTCTCTCTCCGGGCAAGTCGACCCCTTGACCCGGCACAGCTCAGACGATACACCTCCGACCTCATATTGGTATGTGTTTCAGCCACACGATCTTCCCCGGCGCTCACACCTTGGTGGTCTGTCTGCCAGTCAGTCAGTCAGTCCTCCCTCCTGCTTTGGTGCGAGGGAGGAGGTGGTCGCTCTAAGCATAATCACATAAAAATAGAATTATATCTAAATGTCATCCTTCGATAAAAATATATACTAACATTACGACGAACGGAAGGAAAACGGAAAGTAGCTCTGTGAAACACTGGACCTTGCGACGATACACAAAAATACAATGGTTCCCCAGCTATCGCCAAACGTCCCAAATAATAATAACATTAATAATAATAATAATAATAATAATAATAATAATAATAATAATATACGGATGATACGACGACTCCAAACGTTCCTTTGCCATTTCGATACCAAGACCTCAATGACGTTTTCTTCGACCCATACAAATACCGCCAGTCCAACATGCTAATCCTCACTTGGCCAACTGTAACACACATCTGGAGAGACACACAAGCGTGACTGGTGTCTTCATCCGGTCACTCCCAGGAGATATCCACCTCAATATTTACACCGATGATCATATGTTTCATGGCGATGGAATAACAGAGCGGATGCACTTGTCTTTAACGTCCACCGGCTGAGCAGGCAGGTCAGGTCAGGTCAGGTCAGGTCAAATATTCAGACCCGTTTCCTAACCTGAACTCGTGTTAGCTCAACAATCTCATTTCACCAGGTTTTGAGAGTTCTGAGTCAGTTCGTGCAACGCGCAGTCTCAAACCAGACAAATGGATTAAATAAGCCCCCCCTTCACATCCAAACTTTATCCATCGAACATGAGAAGTGGGTTGGGTACCTTCCAATAGTTTCACACGCGACTGAATTAATGAGAGGATGAGCCGGATTAGCGCGAGTTCCGTATCATCTCCGTATCCGGACAAGGGTTCGAGTCAGACTTGGCCAAACACTTACAAGTTCTTATCTCTTATCATTTCCTCGAGAATGAACACTGATGCTCGCCCACTAAACTGAAAACCCTTTGTCTCGCGGACCAAAGCCTGTCTCCGTACATCATGGTTCATGTATCCTCTCTCTCTCTCTCTCTCTCTCTCTCTCTCTCTCTCTCTCTCTCTCTCTCTCTCTCTCTCTCTCTCTCTCTCAAAGAGCCATGTTCAAACACCTGCCACCATGCCCTCAGACACCCCCCCCACAATGTCCACAGGCTTCCGTCACGTCACATCTGCCCAGAACTCATCACTACTGCCCATCTTCTGGCACGTCTTGCCCTTCCCTCTAACATGAACCACAACATGAACCTTCTGAGTTTATTCCTGCTTGGCCCGTCGCCCATCTCGCCCCTCATGCACGACGGTACAACCCATGAGCACGGTCGTACGACTCAAAAAGACGGGACCTCGTTCCCGAAAGGTCGTACGCTAATGCTTTGTTGAGTCGTGCTGTCGTTGTGGCGGGTCGTACCGTCGTGTTCAAGGGTCGTACCATCGTGCTGAGCGTGTTCCAAACATAATTGCTGGTACATAATTATTTTCCCCTGGTGTTAAAAGGTATAGACGCAGTTGTATACGCATCTCATTAACCTTTATTACGTCATTAAACGACCGTTTGCCTTAATTAGCGAAGGCCTATATACGAGCTGCCTCGCTTAAAAATCATATTTACAACAGGTGAAAAAAAAAGTAAATTACTATATTGATTTTAATTTCTTATATTAATTTGTAACAGATGGAAGACATCTTTATCAACGTCTGAGTTATTCTAAGACACTAAATGAGTTATTCAACCCTTCAAGCAAGGCGGGACGACCCTCTGAGTACGAAGGGCCGACTCTAAGGTAGAGCAGCATGACCTCTGACCTAAAGCTTACGAGACAGGTCAGAGGTGTCAGGCCATCATGCTTAAGAGAGTCGTAGCGTCGTGCTGAAAGGCTCGCAGCACTGTGTTCGAGGGTCGTACTGCCATGCCTAACGTGTCGTAACTTCAGGTGTCAATAAAACAAAAACAAAAACCATTTGCTGTCCTGCTTCAAAGTGCAACACATGACACTCACTGAACCATCCCTTAACTGGAGCACCCAACCACAAAGTCCTGAGCACCTTCCGTGGCTGTTAACGACCTCACTAATTAACATCTGCCACCGTCGTAAACACACTTACAACCTCGGGTGTGTTTCCGTACCACTCCGGCTGGATTTGATCACTTGCTAAATTGTATCGTAATCTACGGGCGCTAAACACGCCGCCTCGCAGGTAACAACAACAAAAGATATTTAGCTTAAAAAAAAAACAGAATATAATACAACGGTAAATACGTGTATAAACCACAAATAGCATCTTCCTACGCTATTATCGCCCTTCTGTGCGTCAGACTTATGGGCTATTCCCATTACTCGAGCGAGGCGGGTTCCGCCCTTTATATCATTACGTGCTATAGGGGCGGTCAAGGACATACTCACCATCACCGTTATCTGCGCCACTATCACCCTTACGTCCCTCTACCGTAAAGGCCACTCTACGTCAGGCAACGGCTGTGGTGGGCAGCGCCCTTCTTGCCAAGATATTCCCAGCGTCATGGCCAACAGTAATTCCATGTATTTTATTCTTTTTATATATTAAAACTGTTCTGTTCTTCCCCCGTTTCTCACATCACGTTTTCTTTTTTACTTCCCCCCTTAACCCGCGAACTGAGGATAATGTTGACAATACTTAAAGCCCTGATATCTTAAACCTTGTCTTGACCCCAACAGATGGGGGCAAGACAAGGCATGTCCAACCTCACCCCCCAACCCCATATTCCCCTCTATCAGTGAATCTTCCCCTCTGTTATATATGCAATCTGACCTTTATCTCCTGTTTCCACATATGCCTATGATACACAAGCCTTGTACTTCCTATAATTCTATATCAATATAGAGAACCGCCACACACACAAAATAAGTAAGCTTTCTTCCATGTGCCAGTAAAACCCACTCAAGATAATTCAAACTTTCTTACTCAAGTCAATATACAAAAATTGGAAGTGGTTTTGTGATGAAAAGAGTAAAGAAAAATTGATTTTTTTTTTGTATATTTGTTTTCTTCAGTATAATTTGTCAATGTTGTCAACTAATATTTTCAACAATGAAACAAAAAATCACAAGTATTTTGTTTAATGACAAAAATGACAAAAAAAAATTTAAATCACTCAGTAAAACAAAAATAAAGATGGGTGAAAATTTTGGTAACACTCCTCAGTGACCCCCCCAAAAAAAAATTATATGATCATTAAAATCTAATTAATTGCTCATAAAAATCTACAAATGTTTTATTCTAAAAAATTGAATCAAACTAAAATCCTTGACGACACGTGCCTGTATCATGTGAGCTGCAGATAAGAGGTTGTGTCACACGGGACATGACACCCAGCCAACCCCACATATGACATGACAGATAAGGTCACATAATGACATATTCCCCCTTGATGACACCATCTCTATAACTCAAACTTACAACACCACCATAACTCATACAACACAACCAGTACTCACATACACCACCACCATAACTCACATACAATACCATAACTCATACAACACAACCAAAACTCACGTACAACACCACCATGACACACACAACACCACCATAACTCACACACAACACCACCATTACTCACATACAACACCACTATAACTCACATACAACACCACCATAACTCACACACAACACCACCATAACTCACATACAACACCACCATAACTCACATACAACACCACCATAACTCACATACAACACCACCATAACTCACACACAACACCACCATAACTCACATACAACACCACCATAACTCACATACAACACCACCATAACTCACATACAACACCACCATAACTCACACACAACATCACCATAACTCACATACAACACCACCATAACTCACATACAACACCACCATAACTCACAAATACAACATCACCATAACTCACAAATACAACACCACCATAACTCACAAATACAAGTATACAACATCCACACCAAACCTTCATTAATCAGAGTGGGAGCGGACGTCTTCACACTGGCTCTGACCCCCGCCCTGACCTGACCCACCCACTGACCCCCACAACCCCGTGACGTCACCCACGACGGCACGCGCCTCACGACCGGAGCAGAACCACCTGGCGTATATCATCGAACCACCTGGCGTATATCATCGAACCACCTGGCGTATATCATCATCGCGGGAAGCGTTATGACAAGGACACGGGAGGTGGGGGGGGGGGTATGCTTTCCGGTCAGCGGGCGTATATGATACGCCAGGGGGGGGGGGGGGTCGGTCTCCACGCTGGACTGTAACGCTGCCGTCTCGTGGCCTCCACCTCCTCCAGTCACGTTAACTGATGACAAGTCACAGGTGAGAGAGAGAGAGAGAGAGAGAGAGAGAGAGAGAGAGAGAGAGAGAGAGAGAGAGAGAGAGAGAGAGAGAGAGAGAGTGTGTGTAAGGCAGCACAAGACCAGCAGTGAAATCCTACTTATCACTGACTCAGGGTGAAGTTAAATCCTACTTGTCAACCTCTTCAAATACCAGTACATGCGATCTATGAACTCATAGCTCCGTCAAACATCAATAAATCCTACTTATTTTCAAATACCAGTAAATCCTAATTATCTTAAATCCTACTTCTTTTTCCTTAAGTATACCAGTAAATCCTACTTAAGAACGTCTTCAAATACCAGTAAATCCTACTTAAGAACGTCTTCAAATACCAGTAAATCCTACTTCAGAACATCTTCAAATACCAGTAAATCCTACTTACCAACGTCTATCAACACCAATAAATCCAAGTACCTGTAATCCACCTTGTGTGTCCTGGGACGCGTCTCACGTTAGCAACCCTCTTAACACGCTAGGTGTAATCCCATGTGACTCCTCTCATGTAAGTAAATCCTTTATACAGTAACACATGTAATCCCTTCCCACAACCAGGGTTCATCCCAAATCCCTCAGTAATCCCCCCTCCTCGTGCAAAAATACCCCCCTTCAAATACATCAGTTTCTCTCTTGTATGAAATTAATCCCTTTTTTTCCCCCGTACATATGCAAATCCCGTCCCATGTATGTACACCAGTAATACCATCACCACTACACCAGCGAGTAAAAATAAATCCCCCTCCAGCTTACATACGTGGGCAGCTCACGAAGGTGGTAATCCCCTGTTCTTCCAACCCCTACTTCATATAAAAGTAATCCCCTTACAACCACTCCTGCCTTCCCCCCTCCCATGCATGTAATCCTCTATGCATTCCCAGACCATACCACACGTTCTGACTCTATGTATAAGATCCACGTCTTAATGTAATCCCATCATCTTCAGATGTCACCACCTTCCAATGTACAGGTAAATTCTTAGTAACAAAATACATATGGTATTCTTGAGTAATTGGCAATACCTCGTAATAATGACCCTGGGCAACATGTAGTAATGTGGCATGGTTCAGTAAAGCAAAATTGGATGTTCGTCAGGCACCTCCACCCAGCTGTACAACAGCTTCACTCTACGTCTATTGTTATTCCTAACCTCATGTCTGTCTGTCTGTGTCAGTCTGTGTGTTTATCTTCCTGTAAGAACCCGACCGAGGGAGGAGCTGGACTATGATGCTGATGTATGTGTGGGTTGTGGAATACGCCTCTGTCGTGAGGGAATCCTGTGTAGACCAAATGAACCAAACACTGTGAACCGATAACTTATCTTTATGACAAAAAAAAATTATAAAAATCATTTAAAGTATCAGGGGATCACCAGAAACATTGAGTACCATACATGTGTGAGCGCGCATGTGTGTGTGTGCGTGTGTGTGTGTGTGTGTGTGTGGCACTGCGATCATCTTCAACACCTGGAGAAGAAAAGGTGTTGAACATGTCTCGACTGGTGACTCGTAACTTGAGGGTTCAAGGCCATGATGAACCCTGGCACATGATGACAGGTCGTGAGGCCAGACACCCACCAACACAAACCATGACCCACACACACACACACACACGACCCACCACACCATACAACAGCTGTCCACGTGTAACAACACACACGAGATGGAGGGTAATGAAACTCTTCCTGTTAAATCACTGTAACAAAGTTCATATAAAAAATATAATCCAAAATACCCAGAAAAAATATCAGTGAAGTAAATATTCCTACCACACACACACACACACACACACACACACGTTCTCCGACCGTCTCAACACGCTTGCAAAAATATATATTTACATTAGTTTATATTTACTGCCCCTTGGGGAGGCGCTCAATAATAAAATATGTATTGGCGAGAGCAGGCGCCCCCCAGTGAAACAACACAATACTGTATTGGAAGAAGGAGACCCACTTGGAATATATCTATACATTGTGAGACAAACCTGCACACCAAAACTTAGGTATACCAGTATACTAGGAGACTTGGGGTATACCGGTATACTGGAAGACTTGGGTATACCGGTATACTGGGAGACTTGGGTATACCAGTATACTGGGAGACTTGGGTATACCGGTATACTGGGAGACTTGGGTATACCGGTATACTGGGAGACTTGGGTATACCGGTATACTGGGAGACTTGGGTATACCAGTATACTGGGAGACTTGGGTATACCGGTATACTGGGAGACTTGGGTATACCAGTATACTGGAAGACTTGGGTATACCGGTATACTGGGAGACTTGGGTATACCAGTATACTGGAAGACTTGGGTATACCAGTATACTGGGAGACTTGGGTATACTAGTACACTAGGAGACTTGGGTACACAGGAAGTCATGCTTAACAATTCAAATTCATAGAACATTGGCGATTTCATCTGAACCACGGCAAATTGTAACCAAGCGAAAAGATATATATATATATATATATATATATATATATATATATATATATATATATATATATATATATATATATATTGGTGTCAACAGAAAACGAAGAGGCCGAGGTCATAACAAAAAGACAGAGAAAAGAGATAACAGACGATAATAACAGAGAGAGAGAGAGAGAGAGAGAGAGAGAGAGAGAGAGAGAGAGAGAGAGAGAGAGAGAATAAAGAGGCTTAAAGCGGAGAGAGGAGGACGTCAACCATGAACACGGTGGAGGGAACAACTGATGACGAAGATAACGTGAACAACCCGCAGGGCTACACACACACACACACACACACACACACACACACACACACACACACACACACACACACTGCTGTACAAGTCTCAAACACGGCTTCGCCTTGACCTGTGACCTCTGACCCAGCTTCCACACTCGGGTCTCCTGTCAAAGCTTCACACATCAGGAAATTACATTCTTGGCACATCACAAGCTCCCCCGACGGCTGCTACACCAAGTGAAATGAACTCACAAAGAAAGAAAGAAAGAAAGAAAGAAATTGAAAAAAGATTTTTCGATGTGTGTGTGTGTGTGTGTGTGTGTGTGTGTGTGTGTGTGTGTGTGTGTGTGTGTGGGGCGAGGTTACTCTGTAACTTAACCCCTGAAGATGTGGTAATACACGAAAGCGCTCAGGATTAGTGTGTTTCCTTTTCCTAACGATGGTTTGCAAACATACACACACACACACACACACACACACACACACACACACACACCTGAGTTTTACCTATACAAGCTACAGATCCCATGGTTGGGGTAAACTTACCTCTCACTCCATATTTCGCCTTGTCGTAAACTTCCATCTCTACGTATACTAAAGTTCATTCCCAGGCTAGATATACCGACATCCCACTTCTGTACTCTATCTTATTGTTTTGACCAAGGTAAACCCATCAAGGTAAACCATCCTTCCAGTAAACATTTACTTAGTTATACAAATCCTTCCCAGATAATATATATATTCTACTCTCGTACACAGACTATCCTTCAGTGTAAACTCACCCTTAGCTCTTAACACGGTAAACTTAGTTTACTCTGACGACTACTGGAAACCACCGCCAGGTACACCTGGAGCCACTTCCTTAGGGTAATGACCTCGCTAACGAGCCAACCATCGTTAGGGCTGTTTGCTCAAGAGGACGGTGTGGTTGGGTAGTTAGCTACTGTACACAGTGAGAGGTAATGAGACGCAAACATAATACGGGTTACGTACAGGAAGTGTACCACAGTGTACTATACTAACACGTCTCCCCCAGACACTCTGGGGGGGGTTGAAACTGGGGAACCGCTCCTACGCCTCCCTGAAACACTCTGGGGGAGGAAACTGGGGAACCACTCTCACGTCTCCCCCAGCCACTCTGGGGGGATGGAAGCTGGGGAACCTTTCCCACGTCTCCCCCATCCACTCTGGGGGGTGAAAGCTGGGGAACCACTCCCACGCCTCCCCCAGCCACCCTGGGGTAGGGAATGGAGAACAGTCCCCCCCCCCCCAGGGAAACCTTAACATAATTTCCCTCTGTCGATCTAGAATGAAAGTCTCCAATATGACTTGCCAATATCCGGGGGTCCCTCGCTCCCCATCACCCACACACAACTTCCTTCACTCCCCCTTCCCTTCCTCCCTACCTCCTTCACTCCCCCTTCCATTCCTCCCCTACCTCCTTCACTCCCCCTTCCCTTCCTCCCCTACCCTCCTTCACTCCCCCTTCCATTCCTCCCCTACCTCCTTCACTCCCCCTTCCCTTCCTCCCCTACCCTCCTTCACTCCCCCTTCCATTCCTCCCCTACCTCCTTCACTCCCCCTTCCCTTCCTCCCCTACCCTCTCCCTCAACTCAGTCATTCCCTCTCTTTACAATCTCTCTCCCTTCTCCCACTTCCTCCCTGTCTCCTCTCACTTCCCCGCTCTCTCCTCTCCCTTCCTCCCTCTTTCCACTCCCTGACTCTCCCTACCTGCCTTTGCTCTCCCCTGTGCAATAATGTTAAGTAGGGTGAGAGCGCCTCTCCCCACCCCGCACTACAGGCTGCCACCCACTCTCACCTAATCCAGGCCAGGTGAAGGGCACCCCTAGGACGCACGAAACCCCAGCACCTACCTACTTACCTCCCTACCTACTTACTTACCTACCTACTTACCTTCCTACCTACATACCTACCTACTTACCTTCCTACCTACATACCTACCTTCCAACCTACCTACTTACCTCCCTACCTACTTACTTACCTACCTACTTACCTTCCTACCTACATACCTACCTACTTACCTTCCTACCTACATACCTACCTTCCAACCTACCTACTTACCTCCCTACCTACTTACCTTCCTACCTACTTACCTACCTACCTACTTATCTCTACCTACTTACCTTCTTACCTACTTATCTCTTTACTTACCTTCCTACTTACCTACCTACTTACCTTCCTACTTACCTTCCTACATACCTACCTACTTACATTCCTACTTACCTTCCAACCTAAGAGAGGCTATGACGAGGTTACGCCAGGAGGAGGCGGGGCTTGCGCGTGGCGCTCACCGCTGGAAGAATCTTTTGACATACGAAGAACGAGTCAGGTGAGGTACGTGTTGTCAGGTGTGAGACGGTGATGAGGGGCAACAGCAACCACGTGTCGGTGAGGCACAGAGGAAAGCCAACACCTACCTGGGCCGAGGGAATGGTACCCGACAGCCACTGACGCGTTGGCTCGTACCGCAGCCATTGCTAACCGAAGTGGAGGGGACGGGGGGGGGGGGGGGGGTACGGGAAATAAGGCAGGTGGCTGGGAGGAAATAACTTCGACCTTACTGGAGTGGTCGGAGATGAGGGTAGAAAATCCCCGCCATCCTCATTCCAACTTCATGATGCCAACCCACTCACTCACTCACTCACACACCTCACACACTCGACCCTAGTAACAACAGGTGACAACCCCTGGGGTTTACCTACAACCTAAATGCTCTACGTCTCTACCATCCATCAGGTTTACACTCAAGTCATTACGATGGTATACATCGTGACTGAAGACGTGCTCGGTAAACCAGTGATCTTATCACACACGTCCTATCAACTAACAACCACTCAGTGCGGTTTACGTAAACTAGCGCATGTACTCTACCAAAATACACGTACCAGGTTTACAGGAACACTAATGCGCATGGGTTTACACTAAATTTCATCTATGTACAAATACTCAAACAGATAACTGAGAACAGAATATCTGTGGCTAACCAAATTATCAGTTAACAACGTTACGTCGCTCTGAACATATCGCATTCTATCTACCTAAATCAGTCACTGAATTGGCTGAGCCAGAGAACCACACTCTCTTCCAACAGTAAAGTAAAGGTGTACCTCATGATACATTTTCTGATGAGTGAGAATTCAATAAAGTCATGATAACGTGTTGGCCACACAGGCAGCACAGACGAAATAGTGATAAAAAAAAATATTGATCGAATAAAGACAATGACAACACTGCCAAAATAATATTGGAAAATGCTGAATTGCTCCACATTGTTTCACTCGCGATAAAACACAGTAAATTATAATCTAATTACACCGACAATGCTAATGATAGTGATTAATTACCCTGGCTGCCCTCAGGGAAAGCCTCCCGAGGGTTGCCAAGTTGGCACACATAGAAATAAAAATATCCGATTAGTCAGTCAGAAAATATTCTCTATGGCAACCCCAGGTACAGATGGGCACAGTTGCCACATCTCATATTTCTTGACATTTCCGCATTGTTGACGCCAATATCATATATATATATATATATATATATATATATATATATATATATATATATATATATACCAAACTAGATGAGCGTGAATATTCATGTCAAACGTAAATACATAAAAAAGTACGTTTGACCTAACAGCTGACCTCTAACCCCACGTTTTCTAACCCCATCCTACACTCGAATCACCCATTACTGCCCTGATGTCGTAGCGTCACCTGCACGATATAAACCAACCCACGGAGCACGACGGTACGAGCCTCGAGCACGACCCTATGGTACGGTCAGGTCACCAGCCACAGACAGGTACGTACCACGGGTTACCCAGGCCCTAGGTAATGGTACCTGCCTGGTCAGGGGGGGGGGGGGTACCACTCCACACCACAGGGAGGCACCGTCCCCCCCCCCACACATAGCCTGCACCCCAGAGCCATTCCGTGGCGTCGTGCAAGACTGGAAAACATTACCGCCAAACATCGTCCGTTGCACACAACCACACGAGAGAGCATTTCCACCGACCATATCCGGGATGACCCACGGTTATCCAAGGCTCTGGGAGTACAAGTGTTGACTGAGCCTGCCAGGCTGCGGTGGTGGCTACGCGCGGGGCTCGCGGGCCGAGGCTACCAAACAACCAGGGTCGACACAGCCCGAGCTGGGAAGGAGAGAGAGAGAGAGAGAGAGAGAGAGAGACCACCACTGCAGGTAAGGTTGTCAATTTCCGGTGGAACACAAGAAGCAAGTGGGTCAACATGACACGATCCACATGACCCACTGTCAAATTCCCCCCCCCCCCCCGGGCTCAAAAGGGCCGTCCCCCCCCCCCCCCCTTACGGCCGGGGGCAATATATGTATAACATACTGACTACCTGTCAACGTATTGACAGCCCGATGACATTAGCCTGTCAAGCCGGCGCGTCAAATCAAATAATCTTTTCGACTTTAATTTCACTGTGGATCAAGGAGGAAAGAACACTTCGAACGTACGCCCGGCGTAAGTGGGGCGGGGGAAGGCTGGGAATCCTCCCTTCCTGTATTACTTTCCAAAGGGAGGAACAGAGCAAGGAGCCAAGTGAGGAATTCTCCCTCCAAGGCTCTCTTATCTGTTCTTGACGCTACTTCGCTCTCGCGGAAAATTACGAGCATGTATAGAAAAGTATATATATATATATATATATATATATATATATATATATATAAAGCGTATAAATCTTGTGATATCAATACACTATTCGCAATTCTGAGCACATAACTCAGCATTAAAACCTCACCAGAATATTTCAAACATACATGTCATTATACAAGTTACGGCCGGGTGAGGTTGGCCGTCAATAATTGCCACTAGAGTAGGAAGTCTCTTATATTACCAGAGAGAACCCTTGAACTACACTTACCAATATAATCAATGGTCTTCAGACTAATCGGGAGGTGGTGCAGGAGGCCCCCTAGGGAATTATATTATAACCATTAGTAATCAAGCAATCCCACACTAAGAACTTCAAGGCCTCAGCCTATGATTGGCTAATCGCAACAACGAAATAATGAACAAAAGAATAGACATACATTCACTCTACCGGGGTTGGAGACAAGCCCCTGCAACCACATCTCTCCATGACTTGGCCAACATAAACATCGTGTTAACCAATGCCATAGAAATCCACAAACAACCCTGATATAAAGACACACCAATCCCATCATCACAGGAATGTTTATATACACATGTCAGTAACATTCCTGAAACATCCATCATAGGAATGTTTATATACACGCGTTAGTAACATTCCAGAAAACAACTCACCCACACCAACGCCATCTGTGATCATGTATGTGAATTATGAACTGGATCATACGAACGCCATCTATCATCCAGTATCCAACTCATGAGCGAGGTCACTTGAGCGGCACCCATGGTCTTGCGTGTAGGTCATAACCCAGGTCACACCGGTCTTGAGAGCAAGGTCAAATGTAAACTACGTTCCAGAACTTGCAATCGAACTCGGGCACATGAATCCCATCCCCCACCTCCCCCGCCACTCCACAACCCATTCCTTCCTTCCAGACATCACAACCCATTTTCTTCCCTCCAGCACAGACTCATCTATAACCCTCCACTTGCTATAAATGTCTCTTGTTCTTACAAACTTAGCAGGGAGGGACAAGGGAGGACAAAGGACACGGGAGCCAGAGACTAAACACTCTTTCATCCTAACTTTAACCTTGAATTTCTTCCAGCTGGGTCGTTAGGGGGTCGCTTCAGCCCATGCAAATGAGGGCGACCCTTTTTTCACTTTTAGAGAAGAGCGCGCGTGGTGCACCACTGTTCCCCCACTGCTGGGCCGACGGTACACGTACCATACCGGAGTACAACTGTACCAACCATTTAAACATAATAATAATAATAATAATAATAATAATAATAATAAACGCTCACTCGTCCAAATATAACGCTGTTTCGCTGAGGCTTGAAAGACATGCACTTATCAACAAAACAAAAATAAAACTGTAATTACAGTCAGTGCTGCCATCTTGGCCCTATGACCTTTGACCTCTACAAGTCTTCGAGGTAAATGTCTTCCTCCTGTATATGGCCAACTGATGACCTCGCCGTGAGCAAAATGTTTCAACAGTTATAAACTGCCAGTTATAAACTGCCATTCTCAACTCGTAATTGTCTACCCCTCTATCAGTCTCTACAGCTCAAGCTGCAGCCAGCTTTACCAAGAGATAAGCTGGCACTACAGATGGTGGCAGCGGGAGATGAATATTATACTGACTCACTGAACTAGGCTTCCCCTATGTCTACATGTCTATGTCTGGCTAATGTACGTCTACAGGTATACATCAGTTTACTGTGTACATGCCTGACTGGTTAACGATGTGTCTACATGTCTGGCTACTCCATAGTCTACACGTCTGAGTCTTTGTCTACAGTCTACATCTGGCTCCTTCATGTCTACATGCCTGCTCTCCCCACCTGTGTATCAGGCTACAGAGTCTCTACATGTCTACATCAGTCTACTGTACGTCGCGAGGTTCCAGTGTACGCACACCATCGCCACGCCCTCCCTGAGCATCGTCTGAATTTTTCAGTGAACAATTAACAACACTTCCTCCCCCACCCCACCCCCCCAGGTGTCCACTGTCAACAACTTCCCTCCGGATCATATTCCCTCCTGCAACATAACAGTCACAACCCACCTCCCCCCCTTTCATAACAACCGCCACCAGTTGTTGGCCATAATAACCTCCACCTATACCAGTTGTTGGCCATAATAACCTCCACCTATACCAGTTGTTGGCCATAATAACCTCCACCTATACCAGTTGTTGGCCATAATAACCTCCACCTATACCAGTTGTTGGCCATAATAACCTCCACCTATACCAGTTGTTGGCCATAATAACCTCCACCTATACCAGTTGTTGGCCATAATAACCTCCACCTATACCAGTTGTTGGCCATAATAACCTCCACCTATACCAGTTGTTGGCCATAATAACCTTCACCTATACCAGTTGTTGGCCATAATAACCGCCACCTATACCAGTTGTTGGCCATAATAACCTTCACCTATACCAGTTGTTGGCCATAATAACCTCCACCTATACCAGTTGTTGGCCATAATAACCTCCACCTATACCAGTTGTTGGCCATAATAACCTCCACCTATACCAGTTGTTGGCCATAATAACCTCCACCTATACCAGTTGTTGGCCATAATAACCTCCACCTATACCAGTTGTTGGCCATAATAACCTTCACCTATACCAGTTGTTGGCCATAATAACCGCCACCTATACCAGTTGTTGGCCATAATAACCTTCACCTATACCAGTTGTTGGCCATAATAACCTCCACCTATACCAGTTGTTGGCCATAATAACCTCCACCTATACCAGTTGTTGGCCATAATAACCTCCACCTATACCAGTTGTTGGCCATAATAACCTCCACCTATACCAGTTGTTGGCCATAATAACCTCCACCTATACCAGTTGTTGGCCATAATAACCGCCACCTATACCAGTTGTTGGCCATAATAACCTCCACCTATACCAGTTGTTGGCCATAATAACCTCCACCTATACCAGTTGTTGGCCATAATAACCTCCACCTATACCAGTTGTTGGCCATAATAACCGCCCCACCCCACACCCGTGGTTGGCCATCATAACCTCCAGCGGGTGAGTCTCATGGCATCGCACATGCCAGACTTCTTCCTCCTCCTGCTTGAGAGGCGGAGGAAAGTTCCCCAGAAGTGCTTTCGCAATCAGAGAACATGATACAATCAAACCTGTGCCTGATAAAGAACCTTAATTGGACGCGTTGTTTGATATTCATCAGAATATTTCCTGAAAGGAAAAAATATAATCATGTCACTGGTACAACTTCATTGTCCGCCATGTCGGTTTTACCGGTGAACTACGAGGAAGGAGGACACAATTTACCCAGTGGTTCCACGGTGTTTTAAAACCTTGAAGCCGAGGGTTCCCTGCTGATAGTGGCGAGTGAGGATAACAAAGACTCGAGCCCCCGCTCCCCCCCCCCGGCCACTCCACAAGAGGAACCAGATAATACCCTTAAGATCTTGGGGGGGAGTGACGGCCTGGACCATGAGTGAGGAGATGAGGGAGATGAGTGAGGGAGATGAGTGAGCACAGAGGGTTGACGGAAGACCACGTCATGAGGTGTACCAAGACGGAGGCCAGTGAGGACCCCGGTTCGGTCGGATGGTTCCACCTCCTTTCTGAAACGACTGGACTAGCGGGCACCCTCCCTCCATCCACGATGGCTCTGACTACTGCCGCATTTATTATTTGGACGACCAACCTCAAAAAAGCTATCAATGTCTGCCATTTTATCTCGGCGCAACTGATGTAAAATATCATGGGTACTTGTTGTTGACATTGGACTGAACTATTAACCTTTGGGTCGACGGAAGGTTAATTATCCAACACTGTAAACATCCGTAATGTATCATCTACATCACCACGGGTAAAGCATACAAATATGTATTGTATATATATATATATATATATATATATATATATATATATATATATATATATATATATATACACTAACAAGGATAGAGGGAGGCAGGAATCTATAATGTACATGAGCATTTGAGTTTCAACCAACTGACGTTATGACTACAACTCAGGCTTCATGTTGTGACTACAACCCAGGCTTCACGTGGTGGCATTCCCTCTCAGTTATCATCAGCCTACAGGTCGTGAGAGCTGGCCTACTCTGCACAACCACACACAACTTACTCCACTTCCTGGCCTGGTGGTGTTTCATCCGTTGTCTGAGTGCAGCGGGAGGTCAGAAAATGGGAGTGTTCGCTGTTACGTCAATGATCCTGATCTCGTTGTTCAAAGGTGTTTCATTATGGTCATTGTACACCCGTGTGCGCCACTACACAGACATGGTCAGGTAAAGGCTCGGACTGGTTTGGTTGTGCAGTTTCTGGCGGAGCAAAAAAGACCGGATCACCATAACTGTAGTTAACCTTACCCAGCAGCAGCCTTGCATCTCAACACCCTATCATCACCGTCATCATAAACACTTTGAACGACATTGTTTCTAACTCTATCACCCCTTATCCGTTTTCTGACGCTCTGGCGAAACTTCGTCAACATGGGACGTCATGCGTCATTAGCGAACCGTACATTGTATAAACATTTCCCCAGAGCAATATCCTGGTAACGTAAATAATGACCATCGTTCAAGATAACACAACTGCCGACTGTTTATCTTGTTTGGCAATGTGCTACCGCTTCCATGGCCACCTGAGCTGGTTCAGTGACTATCTCAAATCATACCACCACATATTTACATTGCATAATAAACCAGACCCCACGCCGCAATACACACACACACACACACTGGAAGCGGTCAAACCCACGGCTGATAAAACGTGTCAAATTTTATTATCAATGACTTACGAAACTATTTTATACGGTCGAGGAATCATACCCATTCACCGACCCATGCTGTTGTGCTGGACCATCCACAACCACTGGCGAGAGAGGCGACAAAAGACTGATACAGTGAACAACCATCTTAGGTCATGTTCACAGACCAGGTTGAACCACCACACCACCACCACACCACCACCACCACCACACCACCACCACACCACCACCACCACCACCACACCACCACCACCACCACCACACCACCACCACACCACCACCACCACCACCACACCACCACCACACCACCAACGCCACACCACATCCTCGCCTCACTAGCTCCGGGAGGGTATGCGAGCGATGGAAGATGATATAGTGCATATATCAGATGCAATGCATTTACCACTGGGAACGTAAATACCTTTGGATGAGAAAGAGGGGTAATACCTGACCTCCCGGGAATTTACGTCCAGACACCAGCGTCGTCTCTAGAACATTCTTCAGTGCCATAAAGATTCTAGATGCGTGTCATCGTCTTAATGTTGCAAGTAACACGCTCTCTCCATATTCTCAATGTTACTCTAGATGGATCACTTTAATACTATAAAGATGGTTCTAGTCAACACTACAGTGACGGAAAGGTTCTTGTTGCATCATTTGAATGCCGTAAAGAGGGCTCTAAGCGCACCACCGCAATGCTGCTCAGAGCGTTCTAGATGCACCATCGTAATGCTGCACAGAAGGATCTAGATGCACTACCGCAATGCTGCTCAGAAGATTCTACATGCACTGCCGCAATGCTGCCCGGATAGATCTAGAAGCAACACACCGCAATGCTGCTCAGAAGGATCTAGAAGCAGCACCGCAATGCTGCTCAGAAGGATCTAGAAGCAGCACCACAATGCTGCCCAGATGGATCTAGAAGCAGCACCGCAATGCTGCTCAGAAGGATCTAGAAGCAACACCACAATGCTGCCGAGATGGATCTAGAAGCAACACCACAATGCTGCTCAGAAGGATCTAGAAGCAACACCACAATGCTGCTCAGAAGGATCTAGAAGCAGCACCACAATGCTGCCGAGAAGGATCTAGAAGCAGCACCACAATGCTGCTCAGAAGGATCTAGAAGCAACACCACAATGCTGCTCAGAAGGATCTAGAAGCAGCACCACAATGCTGCCGAGATGGATCTAGAAGCAACACCACAATGCTGCTCAGAAGGATCTAGAAGCAACACCACAATGCTGCTCAGAAGGATCTAGAAGCAGACCGCAATGCAGCTCAGAAGGATCTAGAAGCAGCACTACAATGCTGCCCAGAAGGATCCTGGAAGCATTAAGTCAAGGTATTCTGTAGAGGGTATTTCCCTCAAAAGAGCCAAGCATTCCACTCACCGCCCCTCATCCTCCTACTCCGTACAGACCAAAAATCATCTGAAATTGTGTTACGTAATTATGTAAATCTTCGAAAATCCAATAATCACATTATATGTGACGAGTGTGGGCCCACCCAACACCTTGGGGTGGAGAAGGTACCAACAAGCTACAGTCATGTGACGTGACACCTCTCTCTCTCTCTCTCTCTCTCTCTCTCTCTCTCTCTCTCTCTCTCTCTCTCTCTCTCTCTCAACATCACTCGATCCCCTTTGTATATATATATATATATATATATATATATATATATATATATATATATATATATATATATATATATATATATACATATATATATATATATATATATATATATATATATATATATATATATATATATATATATGCAGAAACACCACTAATGAAAGACAAGAACCCTGAGCGCTTTCGTGTATTAGCACATCTTCAGAGGATAAGCCACACAGTAACCCCACCAGTCATGCTGGAACTTGCCCTCTGAAGATGTGGTACTACACGAAAGCGCACGGGATCTTTGTGTTTCCTTTTTCCCAGTGGTGTTTATGCATCATGAAGTCACGTGTTTGTTGCAACCACATAAACAAACGAGAGCGACGGGCTTCGTCTCACAAGGTCCCGTTCTATACCCCTGAACTTCGACCTTTTGAAGGTCAAGGCCCCATAGAAGCAGAGTTTCCGGTGCCAACGCGACATCATCCATCCCCTCAAGATGGTAGCTGTGGTTACCAGACACTCAAGCTAAGGTTGCACATGTTGGATCACTTACTCCGCCCCAGAGCAACACAAGTATGTCGGCGCCCCACCTCAGCTGAGCCGGGCTGGTGTGAGCAGTTGGATCCAAGTGCTTTGCGACGTGCGAGGATCAGCAGACCAGAATCCCTACCGTATGAAAAACATAAGAACAGCAACTTATCTGACCTTCCAGAATAAAATAATTGACTTAATCACAAACAAATTACGGTTTCTTCCGCTTCTAACGTAATCAAAGACTGACAGCAGAAATAGCACCCAGGAGAGACCATCAATAATAAAAGTGTACAATAACGACTGAAAACAAGCAGTTTGAGTAGTCATGCCAAGCACGCCAGCAGAAACTCATCCTCGCCAGACCGGATCTTGACACTAGCGGACCAACAACGGGACAACAGGGAGTAACGGTACACAGCACAGGCTCATCCTCAGCTGGCGGGTACGCTGGGCTTGCTTCTGTTGTGTCAACAGAATGATGCCTGGCACGCACGATTCCATTTTTACCATCAATAATGAAGGTTGGGGATATGGCATGGAGCACCCTACCCTCCCCCTCACCGCCCGGGGCAACACATGACAGACCATGGGGTTTTAACCACTGGTCTGGACCGTAGTGCCATGGGGTTATGGTATTATGAATGAAAAAAAAGCGTCTCATGGACTAGACTCTGGTCAACGAATGGCGAAGTCATCGTACCTGAACTTCCAACTAGTCATATTTCTCCATTCATCCCATCGCCTCGCTAATCCCTTCACAAGTCTTGCAATAGTCAAACCTAGATTATCCACTCGGGTCGTCATCACATCATGTCGGAAAAACAATCAAGATTTCTTCTTTTCTGAGAGTCACATTTTATCTTTTTTCTCCCCCCGCCAAGGCAACGCGCAGTAACTCCCTTCCGAAATGGAATACTTGGTAACCGTGTCGGTCCGCGAGGCACAGCCACCATACTAGGTAACGATACTTACCATAACACTACAGCTACCATACCAGGTAACGATACTTACCATACAGCTACCATACTGCACGTTGCAACACCATAACCATAGTCCTGCCATACCCCATACGAAGATGGTTACTATCGTCTTGAACAGACCCTCTACCTTGGGCCTACCATACCCAGAGCACCCTCCACCATAAATATGATCCAAGCATATCCATATTACAGAGAGAGAGAGAGAGAGAGAGAGAGAGAGAGAGAGAGAGAGAGAGAGAGAGAATCATGGGTTGGTGGTGACACATAAATTCACATGGCACCAGACATAAGCACTGAGCGAAGCGTGTTAACACCAAGGCCGAGTTAGTCATTTGTAAACATGTCACAATGATAAGTATTATCTGTGGCTCAATTTTTAGGTTGATAATAGATGTGTCGGGTAGATGTCGAGGTTGACAAGGAGTTGATCAGGGATTTTAAAAGGTCAATGTGAAATTTTCTTCAGTTCGATCTCGTACAAATGTATACATGTATGTGGGTAGGGGTACCACAGTAAGACTGCTGCCAGTTCCGTATGTTAAAGTTTGGCATAATGTGCAGTGATATCATCAGAGAGACTTGTGCAATTGTATGTAACTGGTGGTTGAGTGAGATAATCGTTGTAGTAAATGATTAGTTGAAGGCAGATCTGTCATGGGTTAAATTCTCTAACTACGAATGTTGACGACGTGTAAGTGAAGCAAGTAGATGAGCCGAGTGGTAAGAAAGTATATCTACAGTAGATGGTACGAACACTCAGGGAGTCCGCCACTGTACGTTTTCATCAAGCTAATATCGGGTCATATATATTCTGCAGTAGAAATATTTACTGGTGTCAATAACAGGTGACATGATGCCTGATCCTTATAACGTTTCCAAAAATTTGCCCGTTCATGCATTCATGACGTCATGAATCATATACACCGCTAGCCATGAGCTTCTGAGTTTATGGCTTCCCTTTCATGATTTTTTTTTTTTTCATCTTTTCGTGCGTGTGGCTCATTTAGTACCTTTAGATGGTCATGCTGTATCGGAAAGCATAGGATTTCTCTCTCTCTCTCTCTCTCTCTCTCTCTCTCTCTCTCTCTCTCTCTCTCTCTCTCTCTCTCTCTCTCTCTCTTTGCAGCGAAACTTTTGACAGTAACAAAGTATAAACTAAATCATAAACTATTACTGAACAACGGCAAGTATGCCAGTTGTATACTACATCCACAGATATGTTCTGGCTGCACGCATTCCGGTGCGACATGTTGGACAGTTGTCAAGCCGGGGACACCATGCCAAACGTATGATACTTGGGCTCAGGTGACGTAGTTCAAATTTGACCTTCCCGCGGGTCACTCGCTACCCAGCAGGAGTCGTGGTATAGGATCATCAGTACCATCCTGCCCCACTGAATTACTCGTATAACTGGCGACAACTTCATCAAATACTTGATAGTGGTGTTTACGTGCATGGCATTATTCACTCGTGTAAACAAAGATGAGGCAATATTCTTGGCTGGAGTGTACGCACTGGATTACCCATCCTCAAAGCCGAGCCTCATCCTACCACAACGACCGTTAAACGTTCTGACCAGGTAAGCAGCAGCACACGATCGCTACTGGGTGTTGAGTTACGACAGAAATTTCCTTTCGTGTGTCTGGTTTGAGATGGATGTGGGGTTGTCCAAGACGAGGAAGATTGGGTACCGTACATAATCGTGGCAAATTACCTTTCAAATCTTCGCCGCATTGATTGGCTGTTTATTTAGGCCTTTCAGTCCATCAACCGCCAATGGTGTCATTATCATCAATAGAAAAATCGTGAACACCTGATGTTCTTCAAGTTATCAATAGGACCTTCTCCACCCACTAAATACCAGGCCCTTCGGTGAATATCAGGGATGAACTACCAATTATAAATACTCAACAACATATCCACTTTCTGCATCGACCGTTGCACTACTGCACGTATACAGGCACCAACCATGCCTGATGGTGCTTGCTTAATTACCACCTGAACAGTCATATATATATGCCAGCAATCCCTGACCATAACCTGAAACCGAATTGGGCTAGCCATAAACTCCTACCGTGCGGTAAGGCTCGTATTGTACAGTCTACATTTAAATATTAAACTCATCTTCTTGAGATACTAATTAAGGCTGTTGAAGGGAAATCCAAGAGATTCTCCATTTTTTTTTTTTTTGAAATCCAAATAGCTTTGTGTGCTGTATAACTTTCACATTCGTTATAACTATAATAACTGTCTACATATTAACTTAACTGAATTGTGAACAAGGTTAATGAAAGGGAGAAATCTGAAAAGAAAAACATTCTAAAAATCTCAAGAGAAAAATCTCAGTCCAGCAAGTCATAGTTGTTGGGGAAAAGGTATTAGGGAGACAAGACTCCCAAAACCTATCCGTGTAGGGGAAGAAACAGACATCACAGCTGCCCGTCAGCTTTCAGGCGGCCACACACTAATAGAATGAGACACGCCGCAGCTCCCCCCCCAGTATGACCTGTTCTACCTAATGGCGAGTGGGGGGCACACAGGCCACCAACACTCGGGAGCAACAGCACAAAGTAATACCTATGGAAGAAAGAAATTAAGTGTACCAACATTGTGCTGCGTAGGACAAGCTGTGAAGTCAGGCAACATATAAACTAATAAAAATTATATATATATATATATATATATATATATATATATATATATATATATATATATATATATATATAATTGGAGATTTATCGACGTAAGTGTGGAAGGCGAGGCGGCGAGAATTTTGGCGCAGCAACTGCAGGCGGCGAGGCGAGGCGAGTCGTTATGGCAGCAGTGGGTGCCGCAGGAGCAGCACCCACTGTGTCGGGGTAATTATAAGCCCCGGAGGAGGAGGAGGTGTTGGTGGGGAGGAGGTGTTGGTGGGGAGGTGGTGTTGGTGGGGAGGAGGAGGTGGTGTTGGTGGGGAGGAGGAGGTGGTGGTTCACGTGCCCCACCACCACCACCGCCTGCCTCAATCACTACCCTCGCCCCAGGTTAGCCTGCGCCGCAAGCACTACCCTCACCCCAGGTTAGCCTGCGCCGCAAGCACTACCTTCACACCAGGTTAGCCTGCGCCGCAAGCACTACCCTCGCCCCAGGTTAGCCTGCGCCGCAAGCACTACCCTCACCCCAGGTTAGCCTGCGCCGCAAGCACTACCCTCACCGCAGGTTAGCCTGCGCCGCAAGCACCAGCCTCACCCCAGGTTAGCCTGCGCCGCAAGCACTACCTTCACACCAGGTTAGCCTGCGCCGCAAGCACTACCCTCGCCCCAGGTTAGCCTGCGCCGCAAGCACTACCCTCACCGCAGGTTAGCCTGCGCCGCAAGCACTACCCACGCCCCAGGTTAGCCTGCGCCGCAAGCACTACCCTCACCCCAGGTTAGCCTGCGCCGCAAGCACTACCCTCACCCCAGGTTAGCCTGCGCCGCAAGCACTACCCTCACCGCAGGTTAGCCTGCGCCGCAAGCACCAGCCTCACCCCAGGTTAGCCTGCGCCGCAAGCACTACCCTCACCCCAGCTTTGCCAGCGCCGCAAGCACCACCTTCACCCCAGGTTAGCCTGCGCCGCAAGCACTACCCTCACCCCAGCTTTGCCAGCGCCGCAAGCACCACCTTCACACCAGGTTAGCCCATGCCGCAAGCACCACCCTCGCCCCTGGTTAGCCCACGCCGCAAGCACCAGTTCACCCTAGTCTAGCCTGCTTCGAGCACACTCCCAAGCTCTAGCTGAACTGATGCCTGCCGTAAGCACTGTCCTAACTGTAGGCCAAACTGATGTCTACCAAAAGCACCGTCCTCACCCTTGCCTGATAAGAGGAACGTCCCACTCCACGCTGAGCTTGTGCTTGCCGCAAACACAGACCCACTTCAGGCTCAAATCATGCCCCCTGTAAGCACTGTCCTCACCACAGGTTAATCTACCGCAAGCACTGTCCCGCACCAACATGTACTGGTGTATGCCGCAACCATCGCCACACTTCTGGCGGATGCCTGCCACCACAGGCAAGTTGTGCTGCCTGACCCCACATCGTCCCACCCCCAAGTTAGCTGCACAGAGCCTGACGCAAGCACCTTTCTCTTACCAAGTCAGCTGACTCTGCTTGCCGCAAGCACACTTCCCTTCCCAAATTAGCTGTACTGATGCCTGCCAAAAGCGACATCCCAAGTTCAGATTACCTATACTGCTGCTTGCCGGAAGCACCATCCCACGCAAAGTTAGCTGAAAGACAGCTAACCACAAGCTCCGTCCCACCCAGGTTTAGCTGTACAGCTGCCTGCCGCAAGCAGTATCCTCTTCGGGTTAGCTTCATCTACTGCAAGCACAATCTCCATCTTAGGTTATCTATATTTCTGCCTCCCACAAGTAGGTCGTCCGCTCTACCGCCACCTGCTCGAACAACCACAGTCTCGACCTTTGGTTAGCCGTACTGCTGCCTGCAGCAAGCAGTCTCCACCTCAAGTAGGTTCAACTGATGCTTGCTGGAAGCTCGGTCTCCACCTAAGGTTGAGCCGTACTGTTGCCTGCAGCAAACACCGTCTGGCCACTGACAGAGATGTGAACACCACATAGTAGTGAGAGCGCGTTTCCTGCAACATTTCTTCGCGATATTCTTCACAAACACCTTGACTGTGCAAACCTACCCGTTGTGACAACGCGCAAGGCGTCGCCACCGGTGAAATTCGGTGGAAGAGAAGACAAAGGAAACAGTAAAAGTCAGTTTTCCTAAACAATTTTAGAATGACGAGGTCAGAGAATACGTTGTGAGTACCAGTAAACACATTAGGTACGTGTTTATCTAACTGGAAAAAAAAATATATGAATTAGGAGATTATCACACAAGTAGAACATATCTTAATAACAGTCAACTAGATCTATCACTAGGCTAACAGGTAAATTAACAGGTTTCCATCCCGTCTGACTACTCTGACTGGGCCAGCTGCTTGCAATTAGTAGCCTGCTGCTGGTACACTTTCCACAGTTTCAGCATCCACGTACACATTTCCAACACCGCCTGTGATCTCACAGTCAGCTAGGGGAGAAATATTCTTAGAATCAAACATATATGCAATCAACTACTGTCTGGTAAACACTGAAAGAACATGGATGTCATTTTGTCTACATATAGATAAGGTGAAATTACCTTGTAGCGGCTTCTGCAACTAGTCCTTCCTTCTGCAATAAGCTTCATATTTTCCATGTAGTTAGTCCATGGGACATTAAGGTTGGCATGATGGTGTAGGATATGGCTGTGTTGGCGTGTTCCCATATCATGTGTGTGCGTGTGTACATATGTCAAGGGGGAGGATCTGCCAGTACGCTTAGGGTTACCCTGTACATGATGGTCAAACCTGCTACCCAAACAGGTCCTCATTTCCCCTCGTGTAGCCCTCATCCCCCCCGTGTGCTCGGACCCTCTCCTCCACGTACGAAGTCCGCCACTTACCTTAGCAACCTGGAAATTATCTTGGTGCAGCGTTTCTACCACTGACACTTGTTCAGGCTTGGCCGTGGGCTGCTGAACAGTAGATCGCAATCCTTCGAAAACATGCTTGAGCGTGAACTTCTTCATGTTGGATTATAAAATCCAGCCACTACTATCATATGTACTCCATAAATACGCGTGCACACTCCTTATGCTCATAACTCCCTTATAATCCCATTTTGATAGGCCAGACGTTGGGACTGGAATACACCCGTCCGCCTGTATCAGCTGACTCGCGCTCACTGACGGATGTGCGCGCGCTCCTAAACACCACTCCCGCTCTCTCCTGACGTCACGCACCTATACCATCGATAATATTACAAAATAAAACCAGATTACCTCCTTATCAAAGCTTGCCCTCATTACTAAATTATGGACATGTTGATTTTAGTATTTTTGTGTTTAAACAGATAAGCAGCGTGGCGCAAAAGGACGAGTTTCATCTGACAGCTCTTTGGGGAAGGAATGACATGTGCATTATTGGAACCTGAACTGCGCAGACGACACACAACACAGTGGCGAGCCAAGTTCGATACAATTACGACCTGACATTAGTCTAATACGATTTTTACTGCAATATTTTGATGAACTTTGTGCAATAATCTCATATTCTAATAGACTACTGAGCTCATAACGAGGAGTTAATTGAATAAACAAACCAAGAAAACAGAGCTCAGAGGAAAGATTTTGCTCCTTATGCAACACTGTCGTAAGGACGAGAATGAAAGTTGGTTATGTATTTTACTTCCGATGTAGTAGCGTATTTTTCGCAAAATATGAAACGTAAATACGTATGAAAAGCATATTGCATTTCTTTTAAGAAAGTTTTCATACGATTTCGCTCCGATAAAACCCTTTATAGCTGGATCGGTCTGCAAGCCCAAAACATTCTCGATACAGACGAAATGGCGCCAATCACGGTACTTTGAGGGTGATATCCCTACAAATCAACCATTTCCTTGTTGTATATGTTGTTAACGGGAGTTGGAATTTCCCGCTGAGCTATGCTTGATAAGCGGAAAGTCATTCTATTAGCAAACTCTGCTACTGGTAAAATATGTCAAACGTATTCTAGAAACCTATAATGTCTTAGTAATATACTATAAGCCGTGAGTATTTCCATAAAAGTATGTTCCCACTCAATTATCATTTCCAGAATGCAAGGATGAAGCCTGATGAGCAACGCGACATGTTCGTAGAACTGTCGCGAAAACATTTCCACCAAGAATGTATACAAAAGTTGCTATCGCCGCCCACATCATACAGAACAATAACCGACCAAGTTTCTCCACTACCCTTAACATTCAATATATATATATATATATATATATATATATATATATATATATATATATATATATATATATATATATATATATATTATCATTTTTGCTTTGTCGCTGTCTCCCTCGTTAGCGAGGTAGCGCAAGGAAACAGACGAAAGAATGGCCCAACCCACCCACATACACAAGAGATTGTAATTACCTTGATATACTAAACCTTGACTACGAAACAGACGCCGATGAACACACTGCTGAAGTACAACATGCCTTGTGGTATAGCCTCACACTAACCCTTGGGTTTCTGCAGTATAAACTCACTTTCAAGATTTCATCATACGTTTCTGAGTCTCGAACATATAGAACTATTCACGTTGGAGCCTTCTTAAGTCTCGGTGATGCAAGTCACGTGATTGTGCAGTGATGACGTGTGCCCTCACCATTGCCAGCAGGTTAAGCTCAAAGCCACACACGAGGGAGGAGGAGGAGAGGAGGGAGGGGTTGGGTGAGGGAGGGAGGCCGTGTCTGTAAGCACCGACCGCTGGACACGTACCGTGTTGAGCTCACTCGAGCGAAGAGCTCTGTTAGGTGACGTATAAGGGACCTTGCTGAGCTGAGCGGACTTACGACACGCACCCCGAGCTCTCTCAACGATGACGCAAGGCCGGTCAAGCAGGACTGACGAGGGGAGGTTCTTAGGGTAACGTGAGTGGAAACCTTTTTGGTGGAGTTGGAAAACCTGGGAATTTAAAAATCTCTCTCTCTCTCTCTCTCTCTCTCTCTCTCTCTCTCTCTCTCTCTCTCTCTCTCTCTCTCTCTCTCTCTCTCTCTCCAGCCTCAAACAGGTTCCCATTTATCGACCAGCCCCGAGAGGAGGATGAACACCTGGGTCGGGTGTGGGTTGACTGCCTCTCCCAAGATATGAACGCGAACGGGCCCGTTCGTGAACCATGGTCAACGACGCTTACCTTCACACCACAGAATCCCCGTGTGTGTGTGTGTGTGTGTGTGTGTGTGTGTGTGTGTGTGTGTGTGTGTGTGTGTATGTGAAGGAAGTTATATAAGTGAATTACTAAGTTAATAAACGTATACGATGCACCCAGCATCCAGGAGGCTCTAGAGCACATGCCTCGCTACAGTCATTAATCATATACAATTACACTCGAATCTAATTACGGTCATGATTTCTATCTCAGATACGCCTATCATCTTCAGTCTATCTATCTTAGATACTGGTATCTTTCCCTTCCACCCAGCTCTGTTCTAGCACAACGGAACGTGTGTAGTCAAGTCAATCTGACCCTAGACAACCCTGCAGTGTGTTACCTTCTCATCTACAAACTCCTTCTATACTCTAGTAAGAGTCGTGTGGCTGATTATCTCATACAGGTATCCCCTTTAATTCAATCCAACCCAATCATTCTTGAACTGCATCTAGAATCACCCCCGCCCCCCTTCCCTTCCATTTCAAATTCAAAATTCAAAAGCTTTATGCCAGACCCAGAGACATGGAAAACACCTCACCGTCGGGGAAACACCAGAGCCAAAACAATATTGAGGTCTTCGGGCTCCCCCCCTCCCTCCATCCGATCCCTACCAGAGACCCTTAGTCAATTTTAATACAACATCCGAAGATCTGAGAGAGAGAGAGAGAGAGAGAGAGGCTTTGTGGACCAGGAGGTCGTGTGCCCCCCCCCCGGTCCAGACCATAGGAGGGGGGGATGGGATGGTCCTATCTGATCTCCTTGTTAATCCTCCCCATGATCGGCAAATCCCTCCAATCCTCCCCATGATCGGCAAATCCCTCCAATCCTCCCCATGATCGGCAAATCCCTCCAATCCTTCCCATGATCGGCAAATCCCTCCAATCCTCCCCATGATCGGCAAATCCCTCCAATCCTTCCCATGATCGGCAAATCCCTCCAATCCTCCCCATGATCGGCAAATCCCTCCAATCCTCCCCATGATCGGCAAATCCCTCCAATCCTCCCCATGATCGGCAAATCCCTCCAATCCTCCCCATGATCGGCAAATCCCTCCAATCCTCCCCATGATCGGCAAATCCCTCCAATCCTTCCCATGATCGGCAAATCCCTCCAATCCTCCCCATGATCGGCAAATCCCTCCAATCCTCCCCATGATCGGCAAATCCCTCCAATCCTCCCCATGATCGGCAAATCCCTCCAATCCTCCCCATGATCGGCAAATCCCTCCAATCCTCCCCATGATCGGCAAATCCCTCCAATCCTCCCCATGATCGGCAAATCCCTCCAATCCTCCCCATGATCGGCAAATCCCTCCAATCCTTCCCATGATCGGCAAATCCCTCCAATCCTCCCCATGATCGGCAAATCCCTCCAATCCTTCCCATGATCGGCAAATCCCTCCAATCCTCCCCATGATCGGCAAATCCCTCCAATCCTCCCCATGATCGGCAAATCCCTCCAATCCTCCCCATGATCGGCAAATCCCTCCAATCCTCCCCATGATCGGCAAATCCCTCCAATCCTTCCCATGATCGGCAAATCCCTCCAATCCTCCCCATGATCGGCAAATCCCTCCAATCCTCCCCATGATCGGCAAATCCCTCCAATCCTCCCCATGATCGGCAAATCCCTCCAATCCTCCCCATGATCGGCAAATCCCTCCAATCCTCCCCATGATCGGCAAATCCCTCCAATCCTTCCCATGATCGGCAAATCCCTCCAATCCTCCCCATGATCGGCAAATCCCTCCAATCCTCCCCATGATCGGCAAATCCCTCCAATCCTCCCCATGATCGGCAAATCCCTCCAATCCTCCCCATGATCGGCAAATCCCTCCAATCCTCCCCATGATCGGCAAATCCCTCCAATCCTCCCCATGATCGGCAAATCCCTCCAATCCTCCCCATGATCGGCAAATCCCTCCAATCCTCCCCATGATCGGCAAATCCCTCCAATCCTTCCCATGATCGGCAAATCCCTCCAATCCTCCCCATGATCGGCAAATCCCTCCAATCCTTCCCATGATCGGCAAATCCCTCCAATCCTTCCCATGATCGGCAAATCCCTCCAATCCTCCTCATGATCGGCAAATCCCTCCAATCCTTCCCATGATCGGCAAATCCCTCCAATCCTTCCCATGATCGGAGGTTTTGACGTGTATATGACAACGAACTTCCCCTTCCAACAACTGCTACATAAACTATGTGTGTTTCTTCCCGCAAGCCAGTAAACAAACCTTCCTAACAATGACGGGTCAACAGTCGTATATACACCCCCCCCCCAACCCCTCCCCAGTGACGTCATGTAAACTCGACCAATGATCAAGAAGGCCTCGGAAGACACTAGACGCCTCCCCCCTCAAGTGACCTAACCACGGGAAGTTCTTAATGAAGTATCATGACTTGTGAGTGTGGTGGAGGAGACACTTCCCTGGCAACAGTTGAATATACAGTCGAATCTAACAAGCAAACTGATAGGACAATTTGGCTGTCAGTGAACGGTGCTTAACGATCGTCCACGGATGAACGACCGCAAGTTCTTCATGATGGCAGTGTCGTACTGTCTGGCACTGTTCCAGGACCTGGGTAATGTCCTCACGCTTGGCTCAGCCCTACAGCTTGGCACTGTCCTCGGGTTTTGGCACCGTTCTACGGATGGGCACTGTCAGAAAGACTGACACTGCCACACAGTTTGCCAGTCTTGAATACTGGCACTGTCCTGAGATTTGGCACTGTCCTAGATCTTGACAATGTCCTACAGTTTGCATTACTATAGTTTGGCACTGCCCTAATGCCTTTTCCTGATCACAATGGCCAGGACACCGTACCTGAGAGCCGTACTGTCGTGCACAAAGGTCGTACTGTCGTATCCAAAGGTCGTACTGTCGTGCACAAAGGTCGTACTGTCGTGCACAAAGGTCGTACTGTCGTATCCAAAGGTCGTACTGTCGTGCACAAAGGTCGTACTGTCGTGCACGACGGTCATGCCATTATCATCACGGGCCGTACCTTTGTGCTGAAAGGTCGTGCTCAGGGCGTCGTACGGTCGTGCTGAGGGCGTCGTACGGTCGTGCTCAGGGCGTCGTACGGTCGTGC